>NW_011479705.1:0-1264 GCF_000754665.1 Bison bison bison | reverse complement strand
ATTTAACTCAGATGACCATTATATCTACTACTGCGGGCAGGAATCCCTCAGAAGAAATGGAGTGGCCATCATGGTCAACAAGAGTCTGAAATGCAGTACTTGGATGCAAACTCAAAAACGACAGAATGATCTCTGTTTGTTTCCAAGGCAAACCATTCAATATCAGAGTAATCCAAGTCTATGCCCCAACCAGTAACACTAAAGAAGCTGAAGTTGAACGGTTCTATGAAGACCTACAAGACCTTTTAGAACTAACACCCAAAAAAGATGTCCTTTTCATTATAGGGGACTGGAATGCAAAAGTAGGAAGTCAAGAACCACCTGGAGTAACAGGCAAATTTGGCCTTGGAATACGGAATGAAGCAGGGCAAAGACTAATAGAGTTTTGCCAAGAAAATGCACTGGTCATAACAAACACCTCCTTCCAACAACACAAGAGAAGACTCTACACATGGACATCACCAGATGGTCAACACCGAAATCACATTGATTATATTCTTTGCAGCCAAAGATGGAGAAGCTCTATACAGTCAGCAAAAACAGGACCAGGAGCTGACTGTGGCTCAGACCAAGAAGTCCTTATTGCCAAATTCAGACTTAAATTGAAGAAAGTAGGGAAAACCACTAGATCATTCAGGTATGACCTAAATCAAATCCCTTATGATTATACAGTGGAAGTGACAAATAGATTTAAGGGCCTAGATCTGATAGATAGAGTGCCTGATGAACTATGGAAAGAGATTCGTGACATTGTACAGGAGACAGGGATCAAGACCATTCCCATAGAAAAGAAATGCAAAAAAGCAATATGGCTATCTGGGGGAGGCCTTGGAAATAGCTATGAAAAGAAGAGAAGTGAAAAGCAAAGGAGAAAAGGAAAGATATAAGCATCTGAATGCAGAGTTCCAAAGAATAGCAAGAAGAGATAAGAAAGCCTTCTTCAGCGATCAATGCAATAAAATAAAGGAAAACAACAGAATGGGATAGACTAGGGATCTCTTCAAAAAAAATGAGAGATACCAAAGGAACATTTCATGCAAAGATGGGCTCGATAAAGGACAGAAATGGTATGGACCTAACCTAAGCAGAAGATATTAAGAAGAGGTGGCAAAAATAGAAGAACTGTACAAAAAAGATGTTCATGACCCAGATAATCACGATGGTGTGATCACTGACCTAGAGCCAGACATCCTGGAATGTGAAGTCAAGTGGGCCTTAGAAAGCATCACTATGAACAAAGCTACTGGAGGTGATGGAATTCCAG
>NW_011479704.1:9839-12182 GCF_000754665.1 Bison bison bison | reverse complement strand
AATTTGGAAAACTCAGCAGTGGTCACAGGACTGGAAAAAGTCAGTTTTCATTCCAATCCCAAAGAAAGGCAATGCCAAAGAATTCTCAAACTACTACACAATTGCACTCATATCACATGCTAGTAAAGTAATGCTCAAAATTCTACAAGCCAGGCTTCAGTAGTACATGAACTGTGAACTTCCAGATGTTCAAGCTGGTTTTAGAAAAGACAGAAGAACCAGAGATCAAATTGCCAACATCTGCTGGATCATAGAAAAAGCAAGAAAGTTCCATAAAAACATCTATTTCTGCTTTATTGACTACGCCAAAGCCTTTGTGTGAATCACAATAAACTGTGGAAAATTCTGAAAGAAACAGGAATACAAGACCACCTGACCTGCCTCTTGAGAAATTTGTATACAGGTCAGGAAGCAACAGTTAGAACTGGACATGGAACAACAGACTGGTTCCAAATAGGAAAAGGAGTACATCAAGGCCATATATTGTTACCCTGCTTATTTAACTAATATACAGAGTACATCATGAGAAATGCTGGGCTGGAAGAAGCACAAGCTGGAATCAAGATTGCTGGGAGAAATATCAGTAACCTCAGATATGCAGATGACACCACCCTTATGGCAGAAATTTAGGAGGAACTAAAAAGCCTCTTGATGAGGGTCAAAGAGAAGAACTTAACATTCAGAAAACAAAGATCAAGCATTTGATCTCATCACTTCATGGGAAATAAATGGGGAAACAATGGAAACAGTGTCAGACTTTATTTTTTTGGGCTCCAAATTCACTGCAGATGGTGACTGCAGCCATGAAATTAAAAGATGCTTACTCCTTGGAAGAAAAGTTATGACCAACCTAGATAGCATATTCAAAAGCAGAGACATTATTTTGCCAACAAGTTTCGTCTAGTCAAGGCTATGGTTTTTCCTGTGGTCATGTATGGATGTGAGAGTTGGACTGTGAAGAAAGCTTAATGCTGAAGAATTGATGCTTTTGAACTGTGGTGTTGGAGAAGACTCTTGAGAGTCCCTTGGACTACAAGGAGATCCAACCAGTCCATTCTGAAGGAGATCAGCCCTGGGATTTCTTTGGAAGGAATGATGCTTAGGCTGAAACTCCAGTACTTTGGCCACCTAATGGGAAGAGGTGACTCATTGGAGAAGACTCTGATGCTGGGGGGGATTGGGGGAAGGAGGAGAAGGGGACGACAGAGGATGAGATGGCTGGATGGCATCACTGAATTGATGGATGTGAGTCTGGGTGAACTCTGGGAGTTGGTGATGGACAGAGAGGCCTGGCATGCTGCGATTCACAGGGTCACAAAGAGTCGGACACGACTGAGCGACTGAACTGAACTGATAGGTTTTGGGTTGTTGTGTTTTCATTTACATTCATTTTTATGCATATTTTGATTTCTGTTTTGACTTCTTCTGTGATTTGTTGGTTATTCAGCAGCGTGTTGTTCAGCCTCCATATGTGGGAGTTTTAATAGCTTTTCGCTTGTAATTGACATCTAATCTTACTTCACTGTGGCCAGAAAAAATGCTTGGATGATTTCATTTTTTTTTGAATTTACCTAGGCTAAATTTATGGCCCAGGATGTGATCTATCCTGGAGAAGGTTCTGTGCGCGCTTGAGAAAAAGGTGAAATTCATTGTTTTTGGGTGAAATGTCCTAGAGACATCAATTAGGTCTAACTGGTCTATTATATCATTTAAAGTTTGCATTTTCTTGTTAATTTTCTGTTTAGTTAATCTGTCCATACATTTGAGTGGGGTCTTAAAGTCTCCCACTATTACTGTGTTATTGTTAATTTCCCCTTTCATACTTGTTAGCATTTGCCTTACATATTGTGGTGCTCCTATGTTCGGTGCCTATATATCTTGTTATTATATCTTCTTCTTGGACTGATCCTTTGATCATTATGTAGTGTCCTTCTTTGTCTCTTTTCACAGTCTTTAGTTTAAAGACTATTTTACCTGATATGAGTACTGCTACTCCTGCTTTCTTTTGGTCTCTATTTGCATGGAATATCTTTATCCAACCCTTCACTTTCAGTCTGTACGTGTCCCTTGTTTTGAGGTGGGTCTCTTGTAGACAGCATACAGAGGGGTTTTGTTTTTGTATCCATTCAGTCAGTCTTTGTCTTTTGGTTGGGGCATTCAACCCATGTACATTTAAGGTAATTACTGATAAGTATGGTCCCATTGCCATTTACTTTATTGTTTGGGGTTCGAGTTTATACATCCTTTCTGTGTTTCATGCCTAGAGAATATTCTTTAGCATTTGTTGGAGAGCTGGTTTGGTCGTGTTGAATTCCCTCAACTATTGCTCTTCTGTAAAGCTTT
>NW_011479704.1:4488-7500 GCF_000754665.1 Bison bison bison | reverse complement strand
GCGACTTCACTTTCACTTTTCATTTTCATGCATTGGAGAAGGAAATAGCAACCCACTCCAGTGTTCTTGCCTGGAGAATCCCAGGGACCAGGGAGCTGGTGGGCTGTCGTCTATGGGGTCACACAGAGTCGGACATGACTGAAGTGACTTAGTAGCAGCTTAGCAGTAGGTTATAAAAATGAAAATCAAAGGAGTAATATAGGACTGAGAAAACATTAAAATGATAATAATAAAAATATATCTAGAAATTTCGCTGAAGCTGTGGCAGACAGAGTGGGGTCAGTTCATTTTCAGATAGTTCCTTGATCCAGCTTATACATTTCAAGATCTATACGTCCCTTCCAATGTAGTACGTGCTAACTACACGGTTTTAATCTGTTACACCTGTCACTTCCAGAGCGGTTCCCTCTGTTTATTTTAGCTTCTTCTGTTTGCCAAGTCTCTTCAGTGTCTAACTTCCGCCCTGACACAAGAAGGTGATGGTGGTCATTTTTTTAGGCTTACTTGTTCAGTCCTGCTGTGCGGAGGGACTAAGCCTACAAACAACTATCACTGGCGTGTGTGGGGAATGCTCACAGTGTTTCAGCTGCACTGGGTTTGCACTGGCTCACTGCGTGTGTGCTTTCATGGTCTACACTTCTCAAGCTCTAGGTTGCTCTGCCAGGAACTTTCTGAGGCGGGCCCTGGGTTGTGTGCACTTCCCAGGTCTAAGCTGCTCAGATTCAGATTCTCGGGTACTCCACAAAAGTGCAGAATCAGTTGGGCCTGCATTTTGTGCCCTTCCCAGGTCCGAGTAGCTCAGGTGACCAGATGCTTGGTGATCGTGGTCACCCCCAGGTCGGGGGGTGCATCTTGTCACCTTCCCTGTCCCAGCTGCTCAGTTTTCTGGGTGTACAATGGGTGCACCTTCTCAGGTGTGCCATGTGTCTCTTCTGGGGAGCTAATCTCTGGCTGTGACCCTCCTGGTTGATCCTCTGGTCAACCATCCAGAATCCCAAGAAGTCTTGGTTAGCAATGAAGCCTGCTTGCAGTTTGGTAGAGGATGCCTCTCTGGAGCCGCAATTGCCCTCTTCTGGCCCTGACTGCCCCCGCCTTCTTGTCTCCAGCAGGGGATGGGCCAGTCAGCAGCTGGCTAGCTCTGCTCAGTCCTTTGTTCTGTGATCAGGGCTGGCAGTGTCTTAGGTTAGGGCTTTTCATGGGATAGTTCTCTCTCCCTCTCTCTCTCTCTCTCTCTTTCGCTATCCCACAGTCCTGGTTGCTATCTCAAGTTAGTCCCCTCAGATTATCCTTGGGGCATTCAGGCCCAGTCTTTACCCTAAACAATGCAGCCCGTGCCTCCCTGTCCAGCCCCCACTTGCTAGTGGCAGATGAGAGTGTCTGGGATGTTTCTCTGCTGAGAGTTACCCTTAGGCATGTAATCTGTAGGTCTTAATTAATTATTTATTTATTTTTACTCCCAGTTATGTTGCCCTCTGAGATTCCAAGATTCACCAAAGACCTGCCATTAGAGTGTTTCCTGGTTTCTCTCTTTTTAAAGACTCCTTCCCCGGGACAGATCTCTATCCCTATGTCTTTTGTCTCTCTTTTTATCTATTATATTTTGTCTTACCTCCTTTGGAAGACAATGGGCTGCCTTTCTGGGTGCCTGACGTCCTCTGCCAGCATTCAGAAGTTATTTTGTGGAATTTGCTCAGTGTTCAAATGTTCTTTTGATGAATTTGTGGGGGAGAAAGTGGTCTATCCATCCTATTCCTCCACGATCTTAGGACCATCAAGACATAACTCCTAATAAATTCTTCATAATTCTATGATACTCCATCAAAGAAAGGGAATTACAAAATATTTTTAATTCAAAGATAGGAAAATGGTGAGTAGAAAAAAATAAAAACTCTCTCTATATAAGACTTAGAATAGACACTTCATTGCACTCCAGAGAGACAAAATCCAGCTCCACCCACCAGAACATGGACACAAGCTTCCCTAGCCAAGAAACCTTGACAGCCACCAATATAACCCCACCCACAGAGAGGCAACTCCATAATAAACAGAACTCCAAAAACTGCCAGAATACAGAAAGGCCACCCCAAACTCAGCAATATAAACAAGATGAAGAGACAGAGGAATACCCAGCAGGTAAAAGAACAGGATAAATATCCACCAACCAAACAAAAGAGGAAGAGATAGGGAATCTACATGATAAAGAATTCCAAATAATGATAGTGAAAATGATCCAAAATCTTGAAATAAAAATGGAATTACAGATAAAAAACCTGGAGACAAGGACTGAGAAGATGCAAGAGGTTAAACAAGGACCTAGAAGAAATTAAAAAAAGAGTCAATATATAATGAATAATGCAATAAATGAGATCAAAAACATTCTGGAGGGAACAAATAGTAGAATAACAGAAGCAGAAAATAGGATTAGTGAAGTAGAAGATAGAATGGTAGAAATAAATGAATCAGAGAGGGAAAAAGAAAAAAGAATTAAAGGAAATGAGGACAATCACAGAGATCTCCAAGACAATGTTAAATGCCCCAACACTCGAATCATAGGAGTCCCAGAAGAAGAAGACAAAAAGAAAGACCATGAGAAAATACTTGAAGAGATAATAATTGAAAACTTCCCTAAAATGGGAAGGAAATAATCACCCAAGTCGAAGAAACCCAGAGTCCCAAACAGCATAAACCCAAGGCAAAACACCCCAAGACACATTTTCATCAAATTAACAAAGATCAAACACAAAGAACAAATATTAAAAGCAGCAAGGGAAAAACAACAAATAGCACACAAGGGGATTCCCATAAGGAAAACAGCTGATCTTTCTAATAGAAACTCTTCAGGCCAGGAGGGAATGGCAAGACATACTTAAAGTGATGAAAGAAATAACCTACAGCCCAGATTATTGTACCCAGCAAGGATCTCATTCAAATATGAAGGAGAAATCAAAAGCTTTACAGACAAGCAAAAGTTGAGAGAATTCAACACCACCAAACCAGCTACCCCAACAAATG
>NW_011479704.1:1936-2674 GCF_000754665.1 Bison bison bison | reverse complement strand
AAAAGAAACAAAAGAAGACCATAGCAAAAATACCACAAAGCCAAAAGACTGGTTCTTTGAAAGGATAAATAAAATGGACAAACCATTAGCCAGACTCATCAAGAAACAAAGGGAGAAAAATCAAATCAATAAAATTAGGAATGAAAATGGAGAGATCACAAGAGACAACACAGAAATACAAGGATCATAAGAGACTACTATCAACAATTATATGCCAATAAAATGGACAACGTGGAAGAAATGGACACAGTCTTAGAAAAGTGCAACTTTCCAAAACTGAACCAGGAAGAAATAGAAAATCTTAACAGAGCCATCACAAGCACGGAAATTGAAACTGTAATCAAAAATCTTCCAGCAAACAAAAGCCCAGGTCCAGATAGCTTCACAGCTGAATTCTACCAAAAATTTAGAGAAAAGCTAACACTTATCCTACTCAAAATCTTCCAGAAAATTGCACAGGAAGGTAAACTTCCAAACTCATTCTATGAGGCCACCATCACACTAATACCAAAACCTGACAAAGATGCCACAAAAAAAGAAAACTACAGGCCAATATCACTGATGAACATAGATGCAAAAATCCTTAACAAAATTCTAGCAATCATAATCCAACAACATATTAAAAAGATCATACACCATGACAAAGTGGACTTTACTCGAGGGATGCAAGGATTCTTCAATATTCACAAATCAATCAATGTAATACACCACATCAACAAATTGAAAAATAAAAGCCAT
>NW_011479704.1:0-1454 GCF_000754665.1 Bison bison bison | reverse complement strand
AGTCTCCAGAAAGCAGGAATAGAAAGAATATACCTCAACATAATAAAAGCTATATATGACAAACCCACAGCAAACATTATCCTCAATGGTGAAAAACTGAAAGCATTTCCCCTAAAGTCAGGAACAAGACAAGGGTGCCCACTCTCACCACTACTATTCAACATAGTTTTGGAAGTTTTGGCCACAGCAATCAGAGCAGAAAAAGAAATAAAAGAATCCAAATTGGAAAAGAAGTAAAACTCTCACTGTTTGCAGATGACACTATCCTCTACATAGAAAACCCTAAAGACTCCACCAGAAAATTACTAGAGCTAATCAATGGATACATTAAAGTTGCAGGATATAAAATCAACACGCAGAAATCCCTTGCATTCCTATATACTAGTAATGAGAAAATAGAAAGAGAAATTGAGGAAAAAATTCCATCCACCATTGCAATGAAAAGAATAAAATACTTAGGAAAATATCTACCTAAAGAAACTAAAGACCTATATATATAGAAAATTATAAAACACTGGTGAAAGAAATCAAAGAGGACAGAGAAATATAGATGGAGAAATATACCATGTTCATGGATTGGGAGAATCAATATAGTGAAATTGAGCATACTACCCAAAGCAATCTATAAATTCAATGCAATCCTTATCAAGCTATCAATGGTATTTCTCAGAGCTAGAACAAATAATTTCACAATTTGTATGGAAATACAAAAAAACTCGACTAGCCAAAGCAATCTTGACAAAGAAGAATGGAACTGGAGGAATCAACCTGCCTGACTTCAGGCTCTACTACAAAGCCACTGTCATCAAGACAGTATGGTACTGGCACAAAGACAGAAATATAGATCAATGGAACAAAATAGAAAGCCCAGAGATAAACCCACACACCTATGGACACCTTATCTTTGACAAAGGAGGCAAGAATATACAATGGATTAAAGACAATCTCTTTAACAATTGGTGCTGGGAAAACTGAACCACTTGTAAAAGAATGAACCTAGAACACTTTCTAACACCACACACAAAAATAAACTCAAAATGGATTAAAGATCTCAACATGAGGCCAGAAACTATAAAACTCATAGAAGAGACCATAGGAAAAATACTCTCTGACGTAAATCACAGCAGAATTCTCTATGACCCACCTCCCACAATATTGGAAATAAAAGCAAAAATAAACAAATGGGACCTAATTAAACTCAAAAGCTTCTGCACAACAAAGGAAACTATAAGCAATGTGAAAAGACAGCCTTCAGAATGGGAGAAAATAATAGCAAATGAAGCAACTGACAAACAACTAATCTCAAAAATATACAAGCAACTCCTACAGCTCAATTCCAGAAAAAAATGACCCAATCAAAAAAATGGTCCAAAGAACTAAATAGACATTTCTCCAAAGAAGACATGCAGATGGCTAACAAACACATGAAAAGATGCTCAACACCACTCATTATC
>NW_011479703.1:0-1239 GCF_000754665.1 Bison bison bison | reverse complement strand
AGAGTCACGTGATCAGGGCCCAATGAGCTGCGTGATTCCTGCCGACTCATCTGCATGACAATTGCCAGCTGAGCTGCGTGATTCCTGTCGGCTCATCTGCTTGACATTTGCCAGCTGAGCTGCGTGATTCCTGCCAGGTCACCTGCTTGATTATTGCCAGTTGAGCAGCATGAGTCGTCACTGCTGAGCTCCATGCTTATTGCCTGCTGATTGCGTGGTTCGTGTCTGCTCAGCTCTTTTAGGATAGGCTCGTGAGGTCACTGTTCGGGCGCCACCTGCCAGGGACCAGCCCCAGCTGATCCAGGGTATTCGAAGGAGAGATGGCCTAGGCGACTATTTATATGCTAATCAGAGATGTCAAGAATAATAATATGAGGATAGCTCAGTAGGAAAATTCGGTGGAGAAAAGAGACTGAGTAGCTTGGTTTACGCGGGAGACCAATCAAACTTCAACACAAGAAGTTTGCACCACTTACGTAGGCCTCAGGCGCCCTCTCGAATAGCGGAAGGTGCCTCACCCTAGACACCTTCTCGAGTGGGTCTTAGCAGCCCAGGCATAATTAGTAAGCGTGGTGGGTTCCGCACTCCAGATGGAGACTCAGCTGGAAGTTAAAGGGAAGAATGACAAGGAACTTTATGAATTGGAGCTGTAAGTTAACTCTTTGACAGAGAGAGCGAGATGGTGGTGGGGGACAGCCCCCAGTGAAATCAGAGGTGAGAGCACATTGCAAGAAAGTAGGCAGACTCTGGTTTTTTTGGGGGGATATGCTCGAGAATATCAAGGTGGACTCCTGAGTCTCGATCCCGCATTTGCGTATGCCGAGCCTCCTTCCTCATGACCTTTGTCCAGAGTGGAATGCCTCACCGGCTCCCGACACATGATCAGGGCATGCTCAGTCATGATATCAGTGCATGATCAGTCACGTGATCACTGACGGCAAAGTCACGTGATCAGCGCCTCTCAGTCACGTGATCACCGTATGATCAACACGTGATCAGTGAACGACCAACCACGTGATCACTGCATGCGCAGTCAGGTGGTCAGTTCCTGATCAGCCACGTGAGCAGTGCGTACACAGTCCCATGATCAGCGCCTGTAAGTCACTGATCACTGCCTGATAAACAGGTGATCAGTGCCTGATCAGCCGCGTCATCAGTGCATGCGCAGTCACGTGATCAGTGCATTATAGCCACGTGATCAGTGCACGCTCAGTCACGTGATCTGGACTTGATCAGCCA
>NW_011479702.1:10942-13633 GCF_000754665.1 Bison bison bison | reverse complement strand
GGACTCTTTATTGAGTTGCACTGACTGCTTGGTCTGTCCCTACAGCAAACCACGCTGTCCGGATTTCTGCAGCTTTGTAATAAATAAGTCCTGAAATCACAGAGTGCAGGCCCTCCAACTTTCCTTTTTTCATCAAGATGGTCTTGGCTACTTTAGGGTTTTCCTGGTGGCTCAGAGGCAAAGAACTCACCTACCAAAGCAGGAGACCTGGTTGACCCCTGATCAGGGAAGATTACACACGCCGTGGAGCAAGTACGTCTCCGCACCGCAACTACTGAGCCTGCGCTCTAGAGCTTGGGAGTCACGACTCCTGAGGCCCGAGCGCCCTAGAGCCCCAGCTTCTCAACAAGAGAACGATGAGAAGCCGGTGCACCGAACCAGAGCGCAGCCCCCGCTCAGCACAACTGGAGACAAGCCCGAGCAGCAGCAAAGACCCGCACGGCAGATGCATAAATGAATTAAGGCAATTATTTTTTGAAGAGATTGTCTTGACTAGTTTAGACCCTTTCTGGTTCCATTTAAATTTTAGAATAAGTTTGTCAATTTCTAAAAAAAAATAGTCTCGTTGGGGCTTTGATTAACAGTGCGTTGAATTTATACATGACTGTGGGGGACAACTGACATCTTATGCAAAAAAAGATCCTCTCGGCCCAGATAACCACGATGGTGTGATCACTCACCTACAGCCAGTCATCCTGGAATGCAAAGTCAAGCGGGCCTTAGGAATCATCACTATGAACAAAGCTAGTGGAGGTGATGGAATTCCAGTTGAGCCATTTCAAATCCTAAAACATAATATTGTGAAAGTGCTGCACTCAATATGCCAGCAAATTTGGACTACTCAGCAGTGACCACAGGACTAGAAAAGGTCAGTTTTCATTCTAATCCCAAAGAAAGGCAATGCCAAAGAATGTTCAAACTACCGCACAATTGCACTCATCTACACACTGGCAAAGGCAATGGCAACCCACTCCAGTACTCTTGCCTGGAAAATCCCAGGGACAGAGGAGCCTGGTAGGCTGCAGTCCATGGGGTCACTAAGTCAGACATGACTAAACGACTTCACTTTCACTTTTTGCTTTCTTGCATTGGAGAAGGAAATGACAACCCACTCCAGTGTTCTTGCCTGGAGAATCCCAGGGACAGGGGAGCCTGGTGGCTGCTGTCTATGGGGTCACACAGTCGGACACGACTGAAGTGACTTAGCAGCAGCAGCACACACTGGCAAAGTAATACTCAAAATTCTCCAAGCCAGGCTTCAATAGTACACGAACTGAGAACTTTCAGATGTTCAAGCTGGATTTAGAAATGGCAGAGGAACCAGAGATCAAATTGCTAACATCAGTTGGATCATAGAAAAAGCAAGAGAGTTACAGAAAAACATCTACTTCTGCTTTATAGACTACGCCAAAGCCTTTGTGTGAATCACTACAAACTGTGGAAAATTCTTAAAGATACAGGAATACCAGATCACCTTACCTGCCTCCTGAGAAATCTGTATGCAAGTCAAGAAGCAACAGTTAGAACTGGACATGGAACAATGGATTGGTTCCAAATTGGAAAGGAGTACGTCAAGGCTGTGTATTGTCACCCTGCTTATTTAACTTCTATGCAGAGTGCATCATGTGAAATGCTGGGCTGGATGAAGCACAAGCTGGAATCAAGATTGCTGGGAGAAATATCAATAACCTCAGATATGGAGATAACACCACCCTTATGGCAGAAAGTGAAGAGGAACTAAAGAGCTTGTTGATGAAAGTGAAAGAGGAGAGTGAAAAAGCTGGCTTAAAACTCAATATTCAAAAAACTAAGATCATAGCATCCGGTCCCATCACATCCTGGCAAATAGATGGGGAAACAATGGAAACAGTGTCAGACTTTCTTTTTCTGGGCTCCAAAATCACTGCAGATGGTGACTGCAGCCATGAAATTAAAATATGCTTGCTCCTTGGAAGGAAAGCTATGACCAATCTGGACAGCATATTAAAAAGCAAAGAGAGTACTTTGCTGACACAGGTCCATCTAGTCAAAGCTGTGGTTTTCCCAATAGTCATGTATGAATGTGAGAGTTGGACTATAAAGAAAGCTCAGCACCAAAGAATGATACTTTTGAACTGTGGTGCTGGAGAAGACTCTTGAGAGTCCCTTGGACTGCAAGAAGATCAAACCAGTTAATCCTAAAGGAAATCAGTCCTGAATGTTCATCGGAAGGACTGATGCTGAAGCTGAAACTCCAATAATCTGGCCACATGAAGTGAAGAACTGAGTCACTGGAAAAGATCCTGATGCTGGGAAAGATTGAAGGCAGGAGGAGAAGGGGCCGACAGAGGATGAGATGGTTGGATGGCATCACTGATTCAATGGACAGGAGTTTGAGCAAGCTCTGGGAGTTGGTGATGGACAGGGAGGCCATGTCAAGCGCTGCAGTCCATGGGGTTGCAGAGAGTCGGAGATGAATGAGCGACTGAACTGAACTGAACTAACATCTTAAAGATCCTGAGTCCTCTAAACCATGACCATGGCCTCTGTGGGTGCTGCAGTCTGAACGTGTGTGTCCTGCGCTGGCAGTGGGGGCGGGGATGAGGAGGGGGCTGAGTTCGGTGGTCTGCAGAAATCTCCTGGGTTCCTGCTCCTGCCTCAGGCCAGTCTGTCTTTGGGCCACAGCACGCGGTCCTTGCCCTTTGTGAGACC
>NW_011479702.1:859-9221 GCF_000754665.1 Bison bison bison | reverse complement strand
TATTTATTTGGCTGCATCAGTTCTTGGTTGCAGCGTGTGAGCTCAGGGATCAAACCCAGGTTCCCTCTATTGGGAGCCTGAAGTCTTAGCCATAGAACCACCTGGAAAAGTCCTTTAAAAAATGGTTTTCTAAAGTACAATAAAACTAAAGTTATTATCATCTGCAGTTGGATGCCCTTTTGCTTCCTAGGGGTAATTATTCATTCTAGGTTTTCCACATTTCACACTGTAATTCCTTGTTTTTGGTTTTTTTTTTAGGCTGTGCTGGGTCTTCATTAGTGTTTAAGGGCAATTGCCAGCTACTCATCACCGAGGTGCTTGGCCTTCTTACGGTAGTGGGTTCTTTTATTGCAGAGCACAGGCTCTGGGCGTGTGGGCTCAGCACTTGCGGCCTGAAGGCCCTAGAGCGCGCAGGCTCGGAAGTTGTAATACACGGGCTTAGCTGCTCTGCAGCACGTACGATCCTGCGGGACACGGGATCCAACTCGTGCCTCCTGCGTCGACAGGCAGATCGTTAACCAGTGAGCCACCAGGGAGGCCCATAACTCCTTGCTTTCTGATGATGTTTTCATGCTAAATCACCACTGCACGCTGACAGGTCTGTTTATTTTACTCACTTAAGCTCACAGGCAGGATTTTACTGAGAAAATCTCTTTAAAGCACTAATAGTAATTTTAAATTCCTTTATAGAAAATATGAGACAAAGAAGGAAAGAGCTGAGCTGACAAAGTCAGTCTCCCAGGTCCCCTCTCCCGTCTACGTGTAAGCCGCCCTACGCGTGCACAGATGCTCAATATCTTTAAGATGTTAGTTCAGTTCGGTCCAGTCGCTCAGTCATCTCCGACTCTCTGCGACCCATGGACTGCAGCCCACCAGGCTCCTCTGCCCATGGGATTCTCCAGGCAAGAACTCTGGAGTGGGTTGCCATGCCTTCCCCCAGGGGATCTTCTCAAGCCAGGGATCAAACCCAAGTCTCCCGCATTGCAGGTAGATTCTTTACCATCTGAGCCACCGGAGAAGCCCAGGAGTCCTGGAGTGGGTAGGCTATCCCTTCTCCAGGGGATTTCCCTGACTAAGGAAACAAACCAGGATCTCCTGCATTTCAGGCAGATTCTTTACCAGCTGAGCTACCTGGGAATCCCAAGCCCTGCCATACTGATGGTTAATTCAGTTTATACAGCCCTTTCCTACTGGGAAAGTGACCCTGCGCCCAGCGTGGTTTGCACTCTCGCTGCTGAATGGAGGCACACCAGACAGCATGGTCCTTGGTGTCCATCTCAGGCCACGCCTGTGCTGCCCCCCAGACCCCACTGCAGATGCTCACAGCCTCGGAGTCCCATCTCCCACCCTGGAGCTGTCCCGGCACCTGTTCCCCAAAAGCCGGGGGTTGGCTGGGGGCCGCTGACAGAGGAGGAGGGCAGGGTGGCCATAGAAGTGTGCCTGCTGCCCTGTGGCAGGACGCATGGAAACCGAGGTGCAGCCCTGGAGCAGGGAGCGTGGGACAGAGGGCAGGGCAAAGCCTCCCTCAAGAGACCTAGGACTCAGCTCGGTCATGATGCCTAGACATGATGCCAAGCGGCAAAATTTGAAAATACAAAGATTACACTTCATCAGAATTTAAAACTTGTGCATCAAAGGACACCATCAAGAAAGGGAGAAGGCAACCTTCAGAATGGGGGCTGCTGCTGCTGCTGCTAAGTCGCTTCAGTCCTGTCCGACTCTGTGCGACCCCAAGACGGCAGCCCACCAGGCTCTCCCGTCCCTGGGATTCTCCAGGCAAGAACACTGGAGTGGGTTGCCATTTCCTTCTCCAATGCAGGAAAGTGAAAAGTGAAAGTGAAGTCGCTCAGTCGTGTCCGACCCTCAGCGACCCCATGGACTGCAGCCTACCAGGCTCCTCCGTCCACGGGATTTTCAGAATTGGGGGAAATACATGCAAATTGTGGACTTAGTGTCTAGAATACAAAAGAGCTCGACTCGGTGACAAAGACAGACCAAAAAAAGACATAGGAACAGCAAAAAGCACAGCAAAGAACGCTCAGCATCCCTGGGGCAGGGGCTCAGACATGCCGCTCCATGCAGTGCCAGTGACACTCGGGCTCTTCGGTGTTAAAGGCACTCGAGACACAGCAGGCGCAGGAAGGGCGGTCTCACAGCCCTTGTCTTTCTGAAAGCAGAGGTGAGAGCCCGTGTGGAGGACACCCTCCTGCAGCGAGAGGACACCAGAGAGGGGTGACTGGTCGAGGGCTCAGCAAGCAGACCCGCACGGACATGTAGAATCCCCCCGCTGCAGATCTTTCCGCTTCTTTCCCCAGAGTGCCACTCTTCTGTTCAATCTTCTTAGTAACACCTCGTCACCTCTCAGGGTGTGGTTCTGTGAGGACCCCCACGCCCATGTAGAATTTTGTTATTAATAAATAAAACGTGCCTGTTTTTCTCCTGCGGACATGTCCTACATCCATGTAGCTGAAGGATGAGGAGATAAAGGAGAAGCCTGACCTCCAGTTGCCAAACAAAAATCCAAAGCCAGAAAAAACAAAATCATCCAAAAAGAAAGCAGCAAGCGTCAGTGTCTGTGAAGGTGTGGGCAAGACGGACCCCTCCCACTTTGCAAGCGGGAAGGCCGCTGCTATGGAAGCCAGACTGGCGGCCGCTCAGCAAGTTACGCCGGACCCAGCAATCGCTCCTGGGGGGAAACCCCAAAGAGCCTCCCAGAGAACCTGACTCAATGCGGTCCCTTCTGCTTTGCCGTGGGAGGTGAGTCCTGGAGGGTGGCCAGGGGCCGGGCCTGGGCGCTACCCGACCGCCCAGTCCCTCTCGGAAAGACGGGTCCTGGCGCACAGCTGGCGGGACCACAGTCAGCGTGTCAGGACGTTTGGCTGTTGCTGCTGAGATCGTCCACAGCCGTACCTCATCAGTTCTGGAGAATGAATGGAAGCCACGTGCCCACAGGCTCTGTACCTACGACAGAGAACCCTGGTCGGGGGAGAGGCCTCAAGCCGTGGGCCCACCATGCTCAGTCCCCACGCAGACGCCTGGCCAGGCTGCGGCTCCCCAGGGCTCCAAGCACCTTCCGTCCCAGGCCTGGAGGCTGGGCTGAGTGGACAGCCCAGTGGCGGCCCCCACCGTGCATCTCCACATCCTTTGTCCTGGGACTGCCTTGGGCCCCGCCCCAGGGTACGCTGAGCACGGGCCACCCAAGCCGCGGCGCCCCGGTGTTCTGTCCCCACGAACCCAGGGCAGCCGGCGCCCCAACCTGTCTCCAGCCTGGCCTCGCCCACCCCCCCACCACATTTGCTCCCTGGAGGTCTGCGTTAGCCTGGCACCTGCTGCCACAGTGTTGAGGTCCAAACCCAAGTTCTGCCACCAACTGGCTGGGATGCCTCCACCAGAAAGGGTCTCTGTTGGAATCCCTGGGTGCGGCTCCCCTCTGCTGGTTTCTCTTCCATCAGAGTGGCACCTGGCGCTGGCCGTGAGCCTGGGGGATCTGCAGTTCAGGCCCGGCTGGCTCGAGGGTGAGGACACATGTGGGCTGGAGCAGCCCTCAATCCCAGCACAACCATCACGGGACACTGTCTTCCAACACAACTGTTTATTCACAACTCATACACATGCTGGTCAGGCCAGCTCCTTCCCGGGGTTGGGGGGTGCACAGATGACCGGCCTTCGTACTGTGAACCTGTCCCGGGACACAGGCTTCCAGGAAGCCCAGGAAGTTCAGGAAGAAGCCCTCCAGCTCTCAAACCCGTGCCTCCTGCCGCCCCAGGTGCTCAGCGTTTTCTTGTGGCGCCTCCACCTCCCCCTCCAGGTGGGACAACCTGTCCCCGAGAAGCCCCAGCTCAGCCAATGAGTCCTCTGTGCGTGGGGCCTGGGGCTCTCCTGGGACATGGCCACGGGTGCCCTGCTCAACGTCAGCCATTCCACTTGGCAGCTCTTTCAGCCTCTCCTGTCCGAAGGCAGGGCATCCCTCTCGCCCTCTGGAGAGAACTCTCCAGAAGACCAAGACACCTAAGCACTGGAAGAGCCAGCTAAACCTGGTCCCAGGCCAGCGGTCTCCAGGCCCACGGCCCATCAGTACCTCAGCACTGAGACCCACCAGGGGGACCACACCCTGCACGGCTCCAAGCACCGGCCACGAGACGCTGGCGCTTCCGAGCCTGTCTCCCAGGAACGCAGCCACCACCAAAGCCTGCAGAGACAGCCGCCTACCCGGCCCCCGCGGTGGAAGGCCGAGGCCCGTCGGGGCCAGGGGTCTCGGGTTGGTCCCGACTGGGTGAGGACGCCGTGCTTCTCTGGATGCAGGTGGCTCTCCCGCCCCCATTTCCCGGTCTCCCGCCAGCCTCACCGAGTGATTGAACTGCTGCTGGGGGTGAGGGGCTACTGGAGCCGGCCCTTCCCTTTCTGGGGGTCGGGGCGCCACCGGGGCATCAGGGAGCCAGCTGGGGCCAAGGTTGCCTGGCGGCTTTGGGAGGGTTCCGAGGCCGGCCTCCTCACCCTCTGCAGGCTCTGGGCGCTGCTACTGGGAGGAGTACGCAGAGGTGGGGTGCACACTGACAGGAGTGAAATTTTTCTCTTCCACCAGGTAGCAGCCCCTTCCAGCCAGCTCCCCTGGGCTGAACAAAGGCATCGAGGCCACAGGCAGACAAGGACTCAGGTGTCATCATGGGAAAGCTCTGGGCTGGGTTTCCAGCCGGCATGTGGGAAGGGTCCTGAATGAGGGGGTGCGGGGGATGGCCGCTGCCCTTGAGGGGGAGAAGGGTCAGTGCTGGAAGGCCTGGAGGGAGGGTCTGCAGGGCTGTGGAGATGGGCACGTACACTTAGGGTCTAGCTGGAGGCCAGGCGCGTTTTGGGGGTGCTATGCTGGCGTGTGCGGAGCCGGTGTGCGGTCCCGGAGGCCTGAGGGTCCCCTGCGCTCCGGTTCTCGGCGCCCGATCTCCTGCTGTGGGAGGGGAACACCAAAGCGAGGAGACGGGTCAGCTCCAAAGGGCTGGAGTCCAAGGGGACCTTGGTTTTAAGGTCCCTAGGTGGGTGACCACACAAGAGCCTGTGACCCCTGGTCTGTGGCTGCCCTCGGCTCTTCGGGGAGCCCACTGAGAGGTTTGCTGGCCGTGGGTAGGAGTCCCGGGAACTCTCCCTATGAGTCAGCGACAGTCGTTCGTGGAACAGACATCCTAGGTGGGGGCCCTGTGAAGGAGGAAACATAAGGGGCTCTATCTTGAAAGCAGGACGCCATCTTGGGTCGGACTGTGGACTTTGAGCTATATGCCCAGTATCCATGGAAACAGCATACCAATGAAAAACCAGACCCCTGGATGAAGGAGCCTCGGGACTCGTACCTAGACTGTTCCTCGCCTAAACGAATATGCTAATTATCACTAACAGAACAAAGTCGTAAACCCCATTATGCTTAGCGGGGTATGACCACAGGTCTATTGATCAATGCCCACTGTTTAACTATCTAGGCTTATGACACATGAATCATGGCTTAACTTCGATGGTATCTCTCTTTTACCTTGTCCAGACTAGTTTCAAGGAATTTGGGCAGGTGCGTTTGGGCACATATACTTAGGGTATCTAAGGTTTTCACAAACACTGGTCGGGGTCCTTGGCTAAGAAGAGACTCTGCCTTGGGCCTGCCGGTGTAATAATCTGCCCTCCACCATCTGCACTGTCCTTCTGAGTGAGTTGTTTCCCGGAACGCGTGGCTACAACACCTGGACCTGTTGTACTGCGCTGCTCCAAGGTCGACGAGCGTCCGAGTCGGAGTTGGAGGCCGCCCTCTGCTCAGCGCTGAGCTGGAGGCCAGGCGCGTTTCGGGGGCGCTATGCTGGCGTGTGCGGAGCCAGTGTGGGGCCCCGGAGGCCTGAGGGTCCCCTGCGCTCCGGTTCTCGGCGCCCGATCTCCCGCTGCGGGAGGGGAACACCAAGGCGAGGAGACGGGCCAGCTCCCTCCGCCGAAGTGGGTGCGCGGATTCGCAAGCCCACCTAGCGGAGCGAAAGTGGCCGCGAACATGAACATGGAGTGCACGGTATGGGCCAGAGGCCCGGGGCAGGAAGAATGGGCGCTGGTCGCCAGAAGGGCGGCAGAAGAGGCGGCGAGAAGAAGCAGGAGCGGCAACAGCCCCCATCTCGCCTCTCCGCTGTGCTCTCCCTGAGACTCCGCAGCAGCGCCCGGCAGGTGTACGCGCCCCGTGCGTCACCCCGCCTCTCTGTGACGTCACGGGCACCTCCGACCAATCGCCAGGCGGATTTCACCGCTGCGCGCCGCGGAACAATTGCGGGGCGGTCCTCGCCTTCTCCCTCCTATCTGGCCCCGCCCCAGTCTTCGCCGGGTCCCTGAGGCCCTGGGGGGCGGAGCGGTGCATCAGAGAGTCGGTCGGGGGTAGGGCGCTCCAGGGGTTGCCATGGTGACATTGAACCTGCCTGGATCCTAACGCTCCAAGGGCTCCCTTTGGTCTCTCAGCTTCCGATAGCGTCTGATAGCGGATGGAGGACAGGCGGTCCGCGAAAGCGAGGCGGTGTGCAGGGCGATGGGCTGCAGGAGATGTGGAGAAGGATAGAGGAGGTGAGATACTGGGAAGGAGGCGGGGGCTCCCACCAGAGGGTCGGGGCAGCGGAGGCAACGGGTGGCCCCCTTCTGCTGGTTTCCCTCCCGTCAGAGTGGCACCCGGCACTGGCCGTTAGCCTGGGCGATCTGAAGTTCAGACCCGGCTGGCTCGAGGGCGAGGACACGTGTGGGCTGGAGCAGCCCTCGATCCCGGAGCCACCATCAGGGGACACTGTCTTCCCGCACTACTATTCGGAACTCATACACATGGTGAAGGTCAGGCCAGCTCCGCCCCCGCTTCCAGGCCCCCTTCCCGGGGTTGCAGGGTACTCAGACGACCGGCCTTCGTACTGTGAACCTGTCAGGCTTCCAGGAAGCCCCGAAAGTTGAGGAAGGTGCCCTCCAGCTCTCGAACCCGCGCCTCCTGCCACCCCGGGTGCTAGGTGTGTTCTTGTAGCGCCTCCACCTCCCTCTCCAGGTGGGACAACCTGTCCCGGAGCAGCCCCAGCTCAGCCAACAAGTTCTCTGTGCGTGAGGCCTGGGGCTCTCCGGGACATGGCCACGGGTGCCCTGCTCAGCGTCAGCCACGTGCAGGGACACCTGTCCTTCCTGGAACAGCTGAAACAGATGTTTCCACCTTTGGTTGTTTTCTTCAGACATTCTGAGCAATTCCTTCAGTTCAGACACTTCCCTGGACAGATTTTAATAATGTCCCTCTTTCTGTGAAAAGCTGTCTTCCCAGATTTAAGTTTCCTGTCAAACTCATACAAAGCTTTATCCATGAGTTTCAGTCCAGTTCGGCAGCTCTTCCAGCTCCTCCTGTTCTAAGGCAGGGAATCCTTCTCACCCGCTGGAGAGAACTCTCCAGAAAACCAAGACACCCCAGGTGACACAGCACCAGAAGAGCCGGCTAAACCTGGTCCTAGGCCAGAGGTCTCCAGGCCTGTGGCCCATCAGCGCCTCAGCAGAGACCCACCAGGGGACTACACCCTGCACGGCTCCAAGCTCCGGCCACGAGGTGCTGGCTTTCCCGAGCCTGTCTCCCAGGGACGCAGCCACCACCAACGTCTGCACAGACAGCCGCCTACCCAGCCCCCACGGTGGAAGGCCGAGGCCTGCCTAGGCCAGTGGTCTCGGATTGCTCCCGACTGGGTGAGGACCTGGATCCCGGGCCTAGGGGCCGAAGTTGGCATTTTTCTCCCTGGGAGCCCTAATGCGACGTGGCCCAGAAGCTGCTTGTAAATGCTTCCTGTTACTGTTGTCTTCCTTCTGCCAGAGCTGGCTTTGCTCCCCACTTCAGCATTTCGGATTGCCAGGGGGCTAGCCGCTGCCCTTGAGGGGGTGAAGGGTCAGTGTTGGAAGGCCTGGAGGGAGGGTCTGCAGGGCTGTGGAGATGCAGATAGGCCTCTTTGCGGGAGGGAGGTTTCCCTTGGCTGAGTGGGGAGCCCATCTTGGGAACAAAGGGGCTGGAGAATGCAGGTGGGCGAGCGCACGTGGCGTTCCGAGGGCAGGCCAGGGGCAGCCCCGCGCCAAAGGCACTGCCAGGTGCAGAGAGGTTGGAAGAAGGCCGTGCCGGCAGATGGAGTTCGGGGGGCCCTTAATGTGAGGGGACTGTTGCTCTCTGCTGACCAGGGAGTGCTCGGCGCAGACCCCAGCTTCACGGTCCATGAGAAGATGAGGGTCTGTGGGCTTCTGTCTGCTCCTGCTGGATGGCCCTTGGCTGAGAGGGGCCTCAACTGCAGGCAGTTTGGTGGGCAGCGGGCAGGGGTCCGCAGGGCGCTCTCAGCTGCATGTGAAGGTGGCCCCTTGTCCTGGG
>NW_011479702.1:0-723 GCF_000754665.1 Bison bison bison | reverse complement strand
CGCAACGCGCATGCTCCAGGCGCGGCCGCCCCCGACTCTGCGGTCGGCTCCGCGTCGGGCTATTTCCGCCTTCTTTTAGTTTTAAACCCGGGTTACGGGTTTTTTCTCCTGCTCTTGGGGGGGACCCGGAGGGAGCGGCGCCCCCTCCCCCTGCCCGCTCTGCCCCCGCGTGCGCCCAGCTCGCCCGCAGCTGAGACGGCAGGTCAGTGAGTCCGCGCCCCGCCTGGCCTGGCCCGTGGCGCCCGCTCCACAGGCCGAGGCCTCGGCCCGTGTCCGGGCCCGGAAGGCTCCGAACCCCGGCCCGCGCCCCTGCACCCTCGTCGGCCCGGCCTGCAGCGCCCCGACTCCGCTCGGCAGGCCCAGGCCCGGGCCGGACCCACGGGGGCCGGACCTAGGGCAGGGCCCGACCTCGGGACGGGTCTTCGGGGAGCGACCGGGGATGACTGGATCCCAGGACCGGCCACTGGGGGGGACCAGACCCTTGGACAGGTCACCGGGGAGGGACCGGGGAGGACCGGACTCCTGGACGGGCCACCGCAGAGGGGCCAGGGAGGACCAGACCCCAGGACGGGTCACCAGGGAGGACCGGACCCCTGGACGGGCCACTACAGAGGGGCCAGAGAGTATCTAACCCAGGATGGGTCATCAGGGAGGACTGGACCTTAGGACACACGGAGAAAAGACTAGGAAATACTGGATGCCAAGACAGATATCCTAAGAGAG
>NW_011479701.1:13280-13956 GCF_000754665.1 Bison bison bison | reverse complement strand
TATGCAGGGTACATCATGTGAAATGCTGGGCTGGATGAAGCACAGGCTGAAATCAAGATTGCCAGGAAAATATCAATAACCTCAGATATGCAGATGACACCACCCTTATGGCAGAAAGGAAAGAAGAACTAAAGAGACTCTTGATGAAAGTGAAAGAGGAAAGTGAAAAAATTGGCTTAAAACTCAGCATTCAGAAAACTAAGTTAATGGCATCCAGTTCCATCACTTCATGGCAGATAGATGGGGAAACAGTGGAAGCAGTGACAGAGTTTTTTTTCGGGGGCTCCAAAATCACCACAGATAGTGACAGCCACCATGAAATTAAAGGACACTTGCCCCTTGAAAGAAAAGTTATGACCAACCTACACAGCTTATTAAAAAGCAGAGACATTACTTTGCCAACAAACGTCCGTCTAGTCAAAGCTATGGTTTTTCCAGTATGGTTTTTCCAGTCATGTATGGATGTGAGAGTTGAACTATAAAGAAAATTGAGAGCCAAAGAATTGATGTTTTTGAACTGTGGTGTTGGAGAAGACTCTTGAGAGTGCCTTGGACAGCAAGGAGATCCAACCAGTCCATTGTAAAGGAGATCAATCCTGAGTATTCTTTGAAAGGACTGATGCTGAAGCTGAAACTCCAATACTTTGGCCACTTTATGTGAAGAACTGACTCATTT
>NW_011479701.1:8487-9401 GCF_000754665.1 Bison bison bison | reverse complement strand
GTTTGGATGGGGAACACGTGTACACCTGTGGCGGATTCATGTTGATGTATGGTAAAACTAATACATATTGTAAAGTAGATAGCCTCCAATTAAAATAAATAAATTTAAATTAAAAAAAAAAGAAAACTGAAACTTCCAGGTAATTGCCAGTGGTCACTCTCAGGGTGCTGGCCAAGAGCAAGGCTGCTAGACCTTGTGATGCCTACTTGAGTTTGTCTCCAGAAATAAATGCTCAATATTAAGTCAGTGCTTACCTCAGACTTTCATCAAGCTTCCTTAATGCATTTCACTCAATCCCTTTAACCCTTTCCAGAAGCAGAAATTTTACTTTATCAACCAAATACATAACCATTCTTATAAATAGATTTTAAATGCTTTTGATCTAGATATTTTTGAAGATACATAATCTCCATTTAAATGTTGCAAGATTTCCCACCTGAAATGGATTACTGCATATCATATCAAGGTATTAGCTCTCAGCCCCCATGAATAGATCATGCCTCTTTCATTTGAATTCAGTACACACCTAATTCAAAAGAAAAGCCATCCATGATGCTTCATTCTCCACAAGAAGTGAGACACATAATAAATATCAAGCAGTAAAAATCTATGCCTATTTTTTCATACAGTCCAAAGAGAGAAGTTTTATATTAAGATTGTAGCTGCTTGTAGGTTTGGGAAAAAATGAGTTAATTCCACTTTCTCTTAGGAGAAGGCAATGGCTACCCACTCCAGTGTTCTTGCCTGGAGAATCCCAGGGATGGGGGAGCCTGCTGAGCTGCCCTCTATGGGGTCACACAGAGTCGGACACTACTGAAGTGACTTAGCAGCAGCAGCAGCAGCCACTTTCTCTTATAAATCGTGTCCTGGGATTAAATCCTCTGAAAGTGAAAGTGAAGTCGCTCAGTTGTGTC
>NW_011479701.1:3980-6139 GCF_000754665.1 Bison bison bison | reverse complement strand
TCTTCCCAACCCAGGGATCGAACCCAGGTCTCCCACATTGCAGGCAGATTCTTTATCGGCTGAGCCTCAAGGGAAACCCAAGAATTCTGGAGTGGGTAGCCTATCCCTTCTCCAGTGGATCTTCCCAACTCAGGAACTGAACCGGGGTCTCCTGCATCACAGGCAGATTCTTTACCAGCTGGACTATGAGGGAAGCCTAAGAGGTATCTTCAAAGTGCATTTAATTTTGTTCATCTTTTTAGTCTTTGAAATAGCCCTATGATATAGATACTATGCTCATCTGCTTATACAGATGGAAAACTTGAACTGTGGAATATTTTTAGAAACCTTTTACAAAGGTAAAATTTGAACCCAAATGTCTGATTCCAAATCTGTGCTATTATTCAATATATTATAGTGGTGGTGGTGTTCAGTCACTAACTCCTGTCCAATTCTTGGTGACCCCATGGACTGTAGCCCACCAGGCTCCTCTGTCCATGGGATTTCCCAGGCAATAATACTGGAATGGGTTGTCTCCTCCAGGGGATCTTTCTGACCCAGGGATCAAATTCGCTTATCTAGCTTGGTAGGTAGATTCTTTACCATTGAGCCACCAGGGAAGTCCCTTGATACATTATACTGCCTACATTTTCAGTTTTGAGATATTGAGCCTATCTCATGTTTCAACAAGCCTGTTAAAGTTTCCAGAATCATACTGTACAGTCTTCACTTACACATGAGCTTATAACTTCATACACACTTAAAAATACATGTATTGTGGTAGGCACTGATTGTTCTGAATGCCCTCCAAGGCACCTCAAGCCTACCTTCCATTTCAGCGAGTGGGTCTCTCTAACCATAAAAATTGGTTTCTAATTTTCAGAAATAGCTGGGAGGTTGAGGAGTTGGTATCCTCAGAATCAGTTAATCTTCATGGTTTTGCTTGAAGCTGCAATCTGACTCATGATGTGTGATAGTATCTCTTTTTCATGTTCTCATTTATTTGGTGCAGCAGACAATCACAGGCTTATTGTGATACTGCATGAATTCAAGCCACTTTGTTCTGTACTGCCACCACTTTTTCCAATTTGGAAGAGGAACAACAGAACCTATGGCAAAGTGTTATGGGAAAATGAATGGAGATTACTTCTGTAGAGAGAATTAAAAATCTCCCATTTGAAGACATTGATGAATATCCATATTAAGTGCAGTATTATTTTATCAACCAGCCAAGCCTTCTGATTCTCACTCTGGCTTTACTCCTGAGATCAAATGCTAGACTGGAGACAGCACTGCCAGGAGGTCAGAAAAGGAGTTCCAAGGAGTTAGATGCACTTTGTTAAGTCACTGGAATTGCAATTCCTAAAAGTCACACAACAGAAAAAAGCAAATAAGCCTGAATTTTTTGTTGTTCAGAGTAGTAAAGTAGTAAAGCTAGAATTTAGTGTGATTAGAAAGCAAACACTTCAGCAGTTAATGTTAGGAAACAAAGTTAAATTAGGGAAGCATGAAAGTTAGAGAAAAGGAATATTTGAAAATGTAAAGCTTAAAAAAGTGATCAAAAACAAAGGTCAGGAAAGCAGAATTATGTTCTAATTATTAACAGTCCTGCTGACCAACAATTCTATATTAAATTGTAAACCCTGGATAAATGATCTAAAAATTGTTCATAGAAATAAAAGAATATGCAACATATTTCTAGTTGGAAATTAATATGAATACCTATTAATCAATGGATAGGTAAATAAAATCAATGCTATAAAACAAAATATTTTAATCTAAATGAATTAATAACTAAAATAGTGTGACTGGTTGTAGAGCTAAAAATTTATGTACTGTGATGTCAGAAAAACACATGATAAATTTTGTCTCTAGAAAAATAGCAGAGAAGCTGTATTAAAGTGTTAAAGATGATTTAAAGAAACAGTTGATGATGTTAAACATCATCAGAAACATAACAGATGATGTTAAAGAAACAGTGTTAAAGATGATTTCAAGTTTAATTCTGTATACATATTTATTAAGCTTTATCTCTGAGATGAGTGCAATGTTAAAAGTCATTAATGTGTGAATTGTAGAAACAAAGATATTTATTATATTTTTACTTTAGTTTTATTTGTTAAGAGACTGAAAAAGAAAATGATTCTTTGAAAATAAGTAATGTAACAAGTTTGATGATG
>NW_011479701.1:0-745 GCF_000754665.1 Bison bison bison | reverse complement strand
GTATTGAATCCATTTTGACTTTATTTTTGTATATGGTGTTCAGTTCAGTTCAGTCGCTCAGTCGTATCTGACTCTTTGCGACCCCATGAATCGCAGCACCCCGGGCCTCCCTGTCCATCACCAACTCCCAAAGTTTACCCAAACTCATGTCCATCAAGTTGGTGATGCCATCCAGCCATCTCATCCTCTGTTGTCCCCTTCTCCTCCTGCCCCCAATCCCTCCCAGCATCAGGGTCTTTTCCAATGAGTCAACTCTTCACATGAGGTGGCCAAAGTATTGGAGTTAGGGAGTCTCTAATTTCACTCTTTTTACATGTAGCTGCCCAATTTTCTCAACACCGCTTATTGAAGAGACTATCTTTTCTCCACTGTGTATTCTTGCCTCCTTTGTTATAGGTTAGGTAACCATAGTTGTATGGGTTTATCTCTGGGCTTTCTGGCCTGCTCCATCGATCTATATTTCTGTTTTTGTGCCAGTACCATACTATCGTGACTGAGAAATGCAAATCAAAACTACAATAAAATATCACCTCACACTGGTCAGAATGGGCCCCTGCCGGGGTCCAGCCCCGGCTGATCCAGGGTATTCGAAGGAGAGACGGCATAGGCGACCTATTTATTTAAATATTTATCAAAGATATAAAGAGTAATAGGATGAGGATAGCTCAGTGAGGAAATTTCAGTGAAGAAAAGAGGCTGAAATAAGGATAGCTCAGTGAGGAAATTTAGTGGAGAAAAGAGGCTG
>NW_011479700.1:9017-9730 GCF_000754665.1 Bison bison bison | reverse complement strand
GTACAGATCACGTGACTGAGCATGCACTGATCAGGTGACTGCTCACGTACTGATGACGTGGCTGACCAGGCACTGATCACGTGGCTCATCAGGCACTGATCACTTGTTTATCAGGCAGTGATCAGTGACTGACAGGCGCTGATAATGGCACTGTTCACGAACTGATCACGTGGCTGATCAGGAACTGACCACCTGACTGAGCATGCAGTGATCACGTGGCTCATCTTTCACTGATCACATGTTTATAATACGGTGATCACGTGACTGAGAGGCGCTGATCACGTGACTGTGCAGTCATTGATCTCGTGACTCATCATGCACTGATATCTTGACAGAGCATGCACTGATCATGTGCCGGGAGACCGTGAGGCATTCCACTCTGGACAAAGGTCATGAGGAAGGAGGCTCCGCATACACAAATGCAGGATCGAGCCTCAGGAGTCCACCCGGATAATCTCGAGGATCTACCCCTCCAAAAAACCAGAGTCTGCCTACTTTATTGGTTTGTGCTCTCACCTCTGATTTCACTGGGGCCTGTCCCCCACCACCATCTCGCTCTCTCTGTCAAAGAGTTAACTTAAAGCTCCAATTCATAAAGTTCCTTGTCATTCTTCCCTTTATCTTCCAGCTGAGTCTCCATCAGAAGCGTGGTACCCACCAGGCTTACTAATTATGACTGGGCTGTTAAGACCCACTCGAGAAGATGTCTAGGG
>NW_011479700.1:4346-5622 GCF_000754665.1 Bison bison bison | reverse complement strand
GTGCACGCACTGATCACGTGGCTGATCAGGAACCGACCACCTGACTGAGCATGCAGTGATCACCTGGCTGATCGTTCACTGATCACTTGTTTATCATACGGTGATCACGTGACTGAGAGGCGGTGATCACGTGACTGAGAGGCGCTGATCACGTGACTGTGCAGTCAGTGATCACGTGGCTGATCATGCACTGATATCGTGACTGAGCATGGACTGATCATGTGCTGGTAGCCAGTGAGGCGTTCCACTCTGGACAAAGGTCATGAGGAAGGAGGCTCGGCATACGCAAATGCGGGATTGAGCGTCAAGAGTCCACCCGGATATTCTCGAGCATCTCCCCCCAAAAAAAACCAGAGTCTTTCTACTTTACTGCTTTCTGCTCTCACCTCTGATTTCACTGGGGGCTCTCCCCCACCACCATCTCACTTTCTCGGTCAAAGAGTTAACTTACACCTCCAATTCATAAAGTTCCTTGTCATTCTTCCCTTTAACTTCCAGCTGAGTCTTCATCTGCATAGCGGAACCCATCATCCTTACTAATTATACCTGGGCTGCTAAGACGCACTCGAGAAGGTGTCTAGGTTGAGGCACATTCCACTCTTCGAGAGGGCGCCTGTGGCCTACGTAAGTGGTGCAAGCTTCTTGTCTTGAAGTTTTATTGGTCTCCCGGGTAAACCAAGCTACTCAGTCTCTTTTCTCCACCGAATTTTCCTACCGAGCTATCCTCATACTATTATTCTTGATATCTCTGATTAGCATATAAATAGTCGACTAAGCCATCTCTCCTTCGAATACCCTGGATCAGTTGGGGCTGGTCTCCGGCAGGTGGCACCCGAACAGGGACCTCAGGAGGCAATACTCAAAGAGCTGAGCAGACACGAACCATGCAATCAGCAGGCAATAAGCATGGAGCTCAGCAGTGACGAATCATGCTGCTCAATTGGCCATAATCAAGCAGGTGACCAGGCAGGAGTCACGCAGCTCAGCTGGCAATTGTCAAGTAGATGAGCCGACAGGAATCACGCAGCTCAGCTGGCAATTGTCATGCAGATGAGCCGGCAGGAATCACACAGCTCAGCAAGCCCTGATCACCTGACTCTGCAGGCACTGGTCAGGCGGCTGATCAAGTACAGATCACGTGACTGAGCATGCACTGATCACGTGGCTATCATGCACTGATCAGGTGACTGCTCACGTACTGATGACCTGGCTGACCAGGCACTGATCACGTGGCTCATCAGGCACTGATCACTTGTTTATCAGGCAGTGATCAGTG
>NW_011479700.1:0-516 GCF_000754665.1 Bison bison bison | reverse complement strand
AGTGATCACGTGGCTGATCGTTCACTGATAACGTGTTTATCCGACGGTGATCACGGGACTGAGAGGTGCTGATCACGTGACTGTGCAGTCAGTTTTCACGTGGAAGATCATGCACTGATATCGTGACTGAGCATGCACTGATCATGTGCCGGGAGCCAGTGAGGCATTACACTCTGGACAAAGGTCATGATGAAGGAGGCATACGCAAAAGCGGGATGGAGCCTCAGGAGTCCACCCGGATATTCTCGAGCATCTCCCCCACAAAAAAACCAGAGTTTGCCTATTTTATTGGTTTCTGCTCTCACCTCTGATTTCACTGGGGGCTGTCCCCCACCACCATTTCGCTCTCTAGGTCAAAGGGTTAACTTACAGCTCCAATTCATAAAGTTCCTTGTCATTCTTCCCTTTATCTTCCAGCTGAGTCTCCATCTGGAGAGGGGATCCCACCAGGCTCAGTAATTATGTCTGGGCTGCTAAGAACCACTCGAGAAGGTTTCTAGGGTGAGGCACCTTCCG
>NW_011479699.1:4278-5425 GCF_000754665.1 Bison bison bison | reverse complement strand
CCCCGGGGGGCGGGGTGGCAGGCGCGGAGGGTCCCGGCCGGGGAAGCTGGTGGAGGCAGGCCACTGCGGAGTGAGTGGTGGGGAGGGGCCGTCAAAGCCTGGAGACGCTGGGAAGCCTGAGGAGCTGGGTGTGCCGGCAGCTCGGGTGTGGGCAGAAGGGCCGGGAGGGGCTGCGGGAAGAGGGGGAGCCGTCCGTGCGCTGGGGACGCGGGCGGCGAGCGGGCGCTGGGCGTGCTGGCAGCAGACTGGACTGGAGACGCCCGGCACTCATGGAGGTTCTGGAGCAGAGAGGGCAGGGCGGGGCGGCAGAACGGCCGAAGCTGCTTCCCTGTTCGCTCTCCTTCACCTTTGCTGCGGCGACACTCACATGAGGCAGAGCTGACCATGGAAAGAGAATTCACGGCCTTTAGAACGTTCCCTGGTTGCGTGACCACCGCCTGCGTTGAGCTCAGATCTTAGGGCCAAGAGGCCAGATGAGAAGCTGGAGGGCCCCTGGTGGGGTGTGCGTAGCCTGCGGGGGACTGTGGGCAGGGGACCCGCGGCGGTGCCTGGTCCAGGAGGGCTGGGCTCGGCGCCAGGGAGGCCAGGGTCTCAGAGGGCACGTGGAGGTGCTTCTGGGAGGCGAGGAGGCCCTCGGGCTCGAGAGGGGCTCTGACCACTGGGTCTGGCCGCTGCTGGGAGCGATCCGAGAGAGAAGGCAGTGGGGCCCGGCGGGGAGGCCATGCCAGGCCCGGGCGCTTGCCTCTCCGGGGACTGGGCGGGAGGAGAGAACGTGTGGCCACAGACAGGCACTGAGTGCCCGCTGTGTGCAGCGCCATCTTTAGTGATGGAGCACCACCCCCCAGAGCTCGGGCTCCAGCGGGAGGTGAGGGTGGACACCCCAGTGGTGCTGGATGCGTGGGGGGCAGCTCAGCAGGGGGCGCCTGCGATGGGCGTGGGCACTGGGCCCCGAGGCCAGCGCCCATCCCCCGCCTTGGTGCCCCTTGGGCCTCTGCCCAGAGCTCAGCCCTCCCCGCTGCAGCCCCCAGCCTTGCCGGGCCCCCCAGCGGGCTCAGCAAGGGGCACACCTGCTCCTCCCGCCTCAGCCCCAGGACATGTCTCACCTGCCCTGGAAGAGCCAGGAAGCTGAGTCACGCGGAGTGTCCTA
>NW_011479699.1:0-431 GCF_000754665.1 Bison bison bison | reverse complement strand
GCCCGCAGCCACGGCGGCCTCAGACCCAGCCCGCAGCCTGGCCGGGGCAGGCCCCTACCTGCCTGGTGCCCTGGGAACCCACATAGGCCCTTGTTGTCAGGGTTTCATGGGTAACTTACACAGAGTTGCAGAAGGTGACAGAAGTCAAGCCCTTCACCTGCTGTCCACCCACAGAGTCCCGGGCCCACCCCGGCCTCCGTGCCAACTCAGACTCCGCAGGTACCCTAGCCAGGCCGCCCGGTGCACACGGACACACCGCATGGCTGGCAGCACCCCCACCCCAGACCGGAGGGCGAGGCCGCACTGAGACAAGCCCGCAGCACGTGCACCTCGTGAGGAGGGAGGGGCAGGGAGGCCCCAGAGAGGCTGGGCCGCGCTGGGCTGGGGGGGGGGGGCGAGCGGGGTCCGGGGTGAGGGGCTCCAGCCCCCTC
>NW_011479698.1:15013-18414 GCF_000754665.1 Bison bison bison | reverse complement strand
CCCAACCGTGAGAGGCATGAGATGCTTTAAACCTTCTAAAAACAGGTTCTTTAGAGAAGTTAGAAAACTCTTAGTATAAGTATAGTGGGCTGATTAGAAATTGTATTGGTGAAGGGTTTTTCATTTGTTGAGCCAATGTTTGCTGCTAAGTCTCCACATCCCCTGCCCTTATACACATTAATGAATATACAGAAGAAAAAAGTATTAACCTTTGATATTAATCACGTTGGACCTTAAGCTAAGTAAATTCTTTTCTTAATTAAAACCCACTACACCCTCACCCTGTAGGAATGTAACTTTATCTGGTACCTTCGGAAGGTGGCATCTGTTTTAAGAATAATCACCCCTGGAGAAATAAGTGTTCTGGTTGACTGACCGCTGTCACAAGGAGAGGATCATAAATTGTCAGCAGGCCCCCTGGCCAGAAGATGATGTAACACCCCTAAGACCTCTGTATACATTTGTATGAAGCACCTGACTTTAATAAAAGTCAGGACTGCTGACCCTGCGTGACTTTTGTATAACATCTCAGTGTATAAAAACAGACCCTGGAAAAATAAAAAATGGGATCAGTTCCTCGAAAGGCTGGTCTCCCCATGTCATTCTCTCTCTCAAACTCTGGTTGAGTTTCCATCTGGAGCGCAGAGCCCGCCAAGCTTACTAATTATGCCTGGGCTTCTAAGATCTGACCGGGGAGGCCTCAGTGTCTCCTCTCCTTTGGGAGAACGGAAGGACGCCTGCGGCCTACGTAAGTGGTGCAAGCTTCTTGTCTTGAAGTCTTACTGGTTTCCCGTGTAAACCAAGCTACTCAGCCTCTTTTCTCCCTGAATTTTCCTGCTGAGCTATCCTCATTCTATTACTCTTTATATCTCTAATTAATATTTAATTAAAGCCAGTGTATTCGCCAATGCCGTCTCTCCTTCGAATTTCCCTGGATCCACCTGGGCTGGACCCCGACAATATGGCTTTGGGCAGTCCTTCTGCTCCTGGTCAGGGTTGTGTTTCTGTTTTGCAAATGGTTTGGCATGAAGTGTCCAGGACTGGAGGTTTCGGGTCTTTGGGTGGGCCTGGGTCTTAGTGTTTATATGGAGGCCTTTGGGAGAGCTCCTGTCAATTAACTTTCCATTAGCAAATGTGCTGTTTGATGCAGAGATCTCAAATCCCTAGGTTGTGCTCTGTGACAACCAACAGGGGTGGAAAGGGGGTTCAAGAGGGAGGGGACATATGTGTACCTATCACTGATTCATTTTGAAATATGGAAGGAACCAACATAATACTGGAGAGCAATTTCTTCCAATTAAAAAAATTAAGATGTCTAAAAAGATCGAACTAGTGCCTTTGAAAGAGCTTTAACTTTAAAAGCCAGCAGATATGAATCAAAATTCAGCTCTATTGATCTCTAGGCAAGAATTCAGATGGCTGTAGTCAAATTAGTTATAATCCTGAGACTCACTGTCATCTTTTCTATAAGGTTGTTATAATAATTAAATAAAATGACATATAAAATATTTATGTATAGAATAACAGTCATGTTAATCTGTACTATACTTAGATGGCATTGATAGCAAAAAAAAGAGATACATTTAATAGCAAAAAGAGGAGAGAATAAAAGAAGAGAATTTGCCAACTTCCACATCTCCATGAACCATAGAATAATGGTGCCAGAGAAGCCCATGCTTCACAAACAAAGTTCTCATAGGTGTGGATTCAAATAATACATCAATTATTACATCAGTGGAGCCTACACTTAACATAGGCAAGGTTTCTCATTGGAATTTTCCCAAGTTGAATCTTTGAACTCTACAAAATGGATCATTACCTGGTTATGTCAATTTCATAAACTCTTAAATTTATTGGCATTGTGTGGAAGGACAGGTGGGAACCAGGAGTGCTGGGGAATGAGCTGGAAAGTTATTTAATTCTGGTTAACTCTTACTGCATGGGTTTCCCAGATGATGTTAGTGGTAAAGAATCCCCCTATCAATGTGTGAGATGTAAGTGATGTGGGTTTGACCCCTGGTTCAGGAAGATCCCCTGGAAGGTGGCATGGCAACCCACTCCAATATTCTTGCCTGGAGAATCCCACGGACAGAGGAGCCTGGTGGGCTACAGTCCATAGGGTTGAAAAGAGTAGGACAGGATTGAAACAACTTAGCCTGCTTGCATGCAGCCCTCACTGCATAACAAATCATCCCAAAACATAGTGGTTTAAAAGAATAGCAATCATTTATTTTTCTCATGAATCTGCAATTTGGGTAGGACCCCATGGGGATGGCTCATCCTTGCTTTTTGCAATTTCATCAGTTGGCAGCTGAAGAATCCACTCTATGTTGCCTCACTTGCAAGGCCAGCAAGCTGATTCTGGATGGCAGATGAAATATCAGCCAGGGGAGTGCAGCAGTGACTTCAGGTTCTCTTCATGGGGGCAACTTGGGCTTCTACTCAGGCTTCCTTACAACAGGGTGGGCAAATTCCAAGGGTAACCAATGTGGAAGAGCAAGGAGGCATTTTCCCTATCTAATCTTAGAAGTCATATGGTGTTCCTTCAACCACCTACTATTTCTCAAAGCAGTCACAAAATCCCTCCAATTTCAAGGTTAGGGACATAGACGCATAGTGCAAGGGAGAGAGATCATAAGAGGAAGTCAGATTGTAAGAAGTCAGAAAATATTGTTTTAACCATCCTTGGAAACTATAAACTACCGTATTAACAAGTTATAGTAAAATGAGGAGTAAAAATAAACTTTGTACTACCAGAACATGTGCCATATGTGTGAAAGTGTATTTCTAATCATGTTGAATGCAACTTGAAATATATTCATCTCAGCTTCTCCCCTTATATTTTTCATTCGTTCCTCATGCTTCTGCATTAGCAACTTTATTTGTTTCTCCTTTTCTGCTGGTTGTTTATGGGCATATTCCTTTTCTACTAGTTTAATTTTGTTTTGTAATTCATCAACATAGACTTTCTTCAAGTGTTCCTCCTGCTGTCTCAGCTTTTGGTCTATGTCCTTGTAAATGGGGTCAGAAAAGTAAGCCCCTTGGTTGTTCTGCACCATCTTGTCTATCAGCTCCACCAGCTCCTGCACCTGAGCTTCCTTCTCAGCCGGCTCTGTGTTCATGCTGTTACTGATGGCACAGCAGCGGTCTCCACATTCCTGGAGGAGGCTTCGTAGGTTTACATCTGCATCCTTCAAAAAGTCGCTCAGGCTCTGGTCCCCCAGTTCATCTCTGCGAGTGAATAAGATGATCATATACTTCATGGCTGCTTTCCCAAACAGATTCTTGACCAATGCCACGGTTTGCTGCTCTTCCGGTGTGTAACGGCCCAGCCTCAGGACCAAGACGATGGCGTGAGGCCCGGGACAGGAGGCGAGGACACATCGGCTGATTTCCCTGCA
>NW_011479698.1:11167-14824 GCF_000754665.1 Bison bison bison | reverse complement strand
GTGTCAACAACAAGAAGCTCTCTCCCCTTCCATTCCCGGGACGCTTTCTGACAAGTTTTGGTAACAGCTTCCGCAGCAATCTTAGACTCGAATACTTTTTCCCCGAGGATGGTGTTTCCAGTTGCACTTTTCCCACTTCCGGTCTTCCCTACCAGCACGATCCTCAGAGTGTTGTTTGGCATGGCAGCCATGTTTATATCAAGAGACTCTGGCGCGCAGGCACCCACACCACCTAAGAAAAGGAGGGAGGGGGGAAAGGGTCAATTTAGGTAAGTAGGAACCTTTTCCATCTCTTTTTTCTTCTTCTTCTTCTTCTTTTCCTCACTGATAGTTTCTAATATTTGCTTATGCATATTGATCCCGGTAGCGACAGAAAATTTAAACAGTTCAATTGTTATTGAAGAAATAGCCAAGTAGTTAAGAGTATCTCCACAAAAATGTCAGGTCCTGATAGTTTCATAGGGAACTCACTGAAACCTTTAAAGACCTGATAATCTCAGTGCTACTCAAACTATTCCTGATCACATAGCAATGAAGGAAAATGTTCAGTTTTTTTTATGAAGCAAGTGTAATGTTGATTTCAAAGCTAACAAAGATTTCACAATAAATAAAGCTATAGACATGTCTCATGTGTAAATATTGATACAAAAGTCCTAAATACATTATTAGATGTGAAAAGCAGCATCACATGAGTAAGTATGATTGTCAAATATACTAGGGTGATTCAACATGAGGATTTTCATTGTACAATACATCCCATCAAGAGATTAAGAAGAAAAGTAGGTGCAGAAGAGTCATTTGGCCAAATTCAATCCTGATTCATGTTTAAAGAAGTTCATCAAATTTAAATTAATTGATTCTTCTTTAACACGATTGTATGTATATATAAAATTAAAAATTTTGTTATCACTTTTTTCTCCATGCAACTAAAATTGTTGTTTGGGCACTAAGTTGTGTCGAACTCTTTTGTGACCCCATTTTTTTATAGCCTGCCTGGCTCCTCTGTCCGTGGCATTACCCAGGCAAGAATACTAGAGTGGTTTGTCATTTTCTTCTCCAGAGGATCTTACAGATCCAGGGATCAAACCCGAGCCTCCTGCATTGGCAGGTGGATTCTTTGCCATTGAGCCACCTAGGGAACTCAGCAACTAAAACAGTTGATTATAAAATTTATTTGGATGAAGGAAAAATAATTAGCCTGGGCAAACAAGCCAAAAAAAAAAAAAAAAAATGAGGTAAGACTAGCTTTGCCAGATAGTAGAATATAACAGTTTCTATAATTAAAGCAGTATGATATTGATGCATGGATAGACAGAACAGTGAAACAAAAACAGAAAATTCAAATATAGGCCAAGTTGATCACACAATATTCAATTATATTCAAATCATTTACATTATGCTACATTTATATTCAGTAAGGTAGCATCTCACATCAACGCAAAGAAAGATGGACTAATAAGGAACATTGAGACAACCATATAGAAAAAATAAAACTGTGTCCATTTCTTCTTGCTGTTCAACTTCCAAATAGATTAGAAATTTAAATGTAGAAAAATTTAATCCATATAAATAATAGAAGAAACATGAGTAAATCTTTGTAACCTAGGTATAGGTAAAATATTTATAAGATTTGGAATAGAGTAAGGTTGTGTGAAAATCACTTAGTCATGTACCACACTTTGTGATCCCATGGACTATACCACCCATGGAATTTTCCACGCCAGAATACTGGAGTGGGTAGCCTTTCCCTTCTCCAGGTTATCTTCCCAACCCAGGGATTGAACCCAATCCCACGTTGGAGGTGGATTCTTTACGAGCTGAGCCACAGGGAAGTCTAGAGTAAGGAAAGAGACTCCTAAATTTGATTACATAAAAATCAAACAGATATTGTGGGAATATACAAATTAAAACACAAATGTCAAACCAGAGGAAAAAATTTTCCTACCTTTATAAAAGAAGGGTCATTTCCCTTTTATACAAATAATATATGTACAAGTGGTCAATAAGCACATTAAAAGATGCTCAGCATTAGTAACTACTCAGGAAATGCAGTCAAAAATACCTTGGTGTATCACCTCACAGCAGTCAGAATTGCCACCATCAGAAAGTCTACAAATAATGCTGAAGAGAGTGTGAAGAAAAGGGAATCCTCCTCCACTGTTGGTGGATACATAAATTGGTATAGCCTCTATGAAGAACAGTATGGAAGATCCTCAAGAAATTAGAAATAGAGTTGCCATATGATCCAGCAATCCAACTCCTGGGCATATTATCCAGATAAAGCTCTAATTTGAAAAGATACATGCAGCACTATTTACAGTAGCCCAGACGTGCAAACAAACTAATTGTTCGTCTACAGATGAATGTGTAAAGAACTCTGGTTTGTATGTACAATCGGATATTACTCAGCCATAAAAGAGAATGAAATAATGCCATTTGCAGCAACATGGATAAAACGAGATGTTTTCACATTAAGTGAAGTAAGTCAGTCAGAAAAAAACAAATATTATATGGTACAATTTATACGTGGAATCTAAAAAAATAAATTACCTTATTTACAAAACAGGAACAGACTCACTAACACAGAAAACAAACTTATGATTACCAAATAGGAAAGTCAGCTGCTGCTGCTAAGTCGCTTCAGTCGTGTCTGACTCTGTGCGACCTCATAAACAACAGTCCACCAGGCTCCCCCATCCCTGGGATCCTCCTGGCAAGAACACTGGAGTGGGTTGCCATGTCCTTCTCTAAAGCATGAAAGTGAAAAGTGAAAGTGAAGCTGCTCAGTCGTGTCTGACTCTCAATGATCCCATGGACTAAAGCCTATCAGGCTCCTCTGTCCATTGGGATTCTCCAGGCAAGGGTACTGGGAAAAGGGATAAATTAAGAGTATCAAATTTATGGATACATACCACTATATATTCCTTGTGGCTCAGCGGATAAGAATCCGCCTGCAATGTGGGAGACCTGGAATCTATCCCTGGGTTAGGAAGATCCCCTAGAGAAGGGAAAGGCTACCCACTCTAGTATTCTGGCCTGGAAAATTCCATGGATTACAGAAGAATTGCACAAAAAAGTTCTTCATGACCCAGATAATCACGATGGTGTGATCACTCACCTGGAGCCAGATATCCTGGAATATGAAGTCAAGTGGGCCTTAGAAAGCATCACTACAAAGCTAGTGGAGGTGATGGAATTCCAGTTGAGCTATTTCAGATCCTGAAAGATGACACTGTGAAAGTGATGCACTCAATATGCAAGCAAATTTGGAAACCTCAACAGTGGGCACAGGACTGGAAAAAGTCAGTTTTCATTCCAATCCCAAAGAAAGGCAATGCCAAAGAATGCTCAAACTACCGCACAATTGCACTCATCTCACACGCTAGTAAAGTAATGCTCAAAATTCTCCAAGCCAGGCTTCAGCAATACACGAACTGTGAACTTCCAGATGTTCAAGCTGGTTTTAGAAAAAGCAGAGGAACCAGAGATCAAATTGCCAACATCCACTGGTTCATGGAAGAAGCAAGAGAGTTCCAGAAAAACATCTATTTCTGCTTTATTGACTATGCCAAAGCCTTTGACTGTGTGGATCACAATCAACTGTGGAAAATTCTGAAAGAGATGGGAATATCAGACCACCTGATCTGCCTTTTGAGA
>NW_011479698.1:7535-9891 GCF_000754665.1 Bison bison bison | reverse complement strand
GACTCCATGGACATGAGTTTGAGTGAACTGCGGGAGTTGGTGATGGACAGGGAGGCCTGGCGTGCTGCAATTCATGGGGTCACAAAGAGTCAGACACAACTGAGTGACTGAACTGAACTGAAAAGGGAACTATATTAAAAATCTTGTAATAACTATAATGGAAAAGAACCAGAAATGTATACATATATATAAAACTAAATCACTTTGCTGCAATTATAGTAAATTGACTATACTTCAATAAAAATATTTTAGAAAACAAACAATATCTAAAAGTAGAGAAACAAAAGACCAATAACTCAATAGAAAATGGGATAAGAGATATGAATGAACAAGTTCATGAAAAAATGTAAAAATCCTTTGAATATATGAAAAGATATTAACATTCACTCAAAGAAAAACATATCAAAACATAAAAAACCATTAAATTAATTAATTAATTAAAGTAATACTATGACACTATTTCTCACATACAGGTTAGGCAAAATTCAACTTTGTTGGCATAATCTATAGGTAAACAGTATAGGGGAGGGACTCCCTGATGGTCCAGTGGTTAAGAATCCGCCTTGAAATGCTGAGGATGAAGGTTCTACCCCTGGTTGGGGAACTAAGATCCCACATGCCATGGAGCAGCTAATCACACCACAACCAGAGAGTCCGTGTGTCCCAAGGAAAGATCCCACAAGAGGCAACAAAGATCCCGCATGCTGCAACTAAGACCCAATGCAGGCAAATAGATAGATAACTATTTAAAAACAAAAAGATTAAGGAAGACAGGTCCTCTCCTGCATGACTATTGGGAAGAGAAAAACAGTCTAAAAGAACCAGAGGAGAAGTTAGCAAGAAATTGCAACAGTACCTAAGCATTTACTCTTTGATTATCAATCACAGTTTTAGGACTTATCCCAAAGGTACACCGATAAAAAAAAAAGAAGAAGAAGAAGAAGAAAATTATGCAGAAGGCTGTTAACTGCACCACTGTTTGAAACCTCAAAAGACCAAAAACTTATCAAATGACCATCATTAGGGACCTGATTGAATTAACTAAAGTATATTCACACAGTAAAGTACTAGCCAACTGTAAGAAGGAATGAAGTATATCTCTATATCCCAGTATGGAGACATCTGTAGAATACATGATTAAGCAAAAAAAAAGCAAAGTGAAGAAAATAATGTACAGTTTACGAGCATTTCTCTAACAAGGAGGAATGTGACCTACATGTATAAATGTAATATATGTGTTTTTCATTCATCTGTACAAGCAATGGCAGAATAATCTGAAAACTAAACAAATAATAAGTTACTTAGATGGGGATGGGAAAAAGAGGAAGGAGGGCACGGGGATAGATGCTGGGAACTAGACTTGTTGGGATATACTTACATTTCACAGATTTGATCTTAAAGCCATATAAATAGTTTAAACAATTATACAGAAAAGTTATGTTTCAAAATACTAGTGAAAATCAAAAGCAAATGAAGCAAACGAGCCTAATTGTATTTTGTGTTGTGAATGAGCCACACAAAAAATCGTTCCAAGAGACCTGACAAAGCGGTCATTTCTTTGTCCATCCCCAGTGGGATGTATTTAATTTCTCCCACTACTCTCCCCGCAGAAAGACCTGCAAAAAATTATTTTCAGGAATCCTATTCTTGGTTGTGTATGTTTGTATAGTTTTGAACTTCATTGAAAAGGCATAAAAACAATGAGAAGTAGCAACAAGCACTCTTAGTGCCAGATTTCAGTCTTCAAATACCATTTACCCCCAAAAAAGTAGTTGATTTACAATCAACTATACTGCAATATAAAATAGAAACTAAATTTTAAAAAAGAGAGATTAGGACTAAGTGGCCTCTATTTGCCTTCCAGCTCTAAAGACCCGCCTTGGGAACGCATTTCCTCTTAAGAGAAATGTCTGGGTTATCAAGTGTACTCAATGTCTATCCCAACAACAACTGGATGGAAGGTGTAATATTCAGCAAGTTTGTCATGTTAAAATGAGATGCATGGATATTATGCTAACAAACACCATTACTCCCCTCCCTACCCTCCACCACTCCCGCTCTGGCAGCATCCTCTCGGTGGAGTTGCTTGCACAGCACGTGGTCCCTTCTCAGGCCAGAATCCACGCCCTCTCCAACTCCAGATATCCTACTGCCCCTACAGCTCTGTGCTCTGGAACCTCTTCTCAGCCAGACTCACCTGCTTTTGAAGGATTTGATGAGCTGTCCGGTTTCTTCCAGAGAGCTGTTTGAGCCCCTGTTTTTGCTTTAACTGCTGCATCTGAGACCTCAGAGCCAGGAAGCAAATTGGGTGTGGTTAGTGAAGACACTTTTTTTTTTTTTTTTAAAGACAGAAATA
>NW_011479698.1:7320-7426 GCF_000754665.1 Bison bison bison | reverse complement strand
ATATTGCCCATAATGTTTAGGTTTTCCAGGTTGGAAGCTTTTCCTCCATGTGCCTGCAGTCACAGCAAAATTTCCCAAAATTACACTTGTTGTTTGGGGTTATAGT
>NW_011479698.1:3700-6237 GCF_000754665.1 Bison bison bison | reverse complement strand
TGAATATTCAGGACTGATTTCCTTTAGGACTGACTGGTTTGATCACCTTGCAGTCCAAGGGACTCTCAAGAGTCTTGTCCAACATAACAGTTCAAAAGCATCAATTCTTCAGCTCTCGGTTTTCTGTACAGTCCAACTCTCACATCCATACATGACTACTAGAAAAACCATAGCTTTCACTAGATGGACCTTTTTCGGCAAAGTAATGGCTCTGCTTTTTAATATGCTATCTAGGTTGCTCATAGCTTTTCTTTCAAGGAGCAAGCATCTTTTAATTTCATGGCTTCAGTCACCATCTGCAGTGACTTTGGAGTCCAAGAAAAGAAAGTATGTCACTGTTTCCATTGTTTCCCCATCTATTTGCCATGAAGTAATGGGACTGGATGCCATGATCTTTGTTTTTTGAATGGTGAGGTTTAACCCAGCTTTCTCACTCTCCTCTTTCACTTTCATCAAGAGGCTCTTTAGTTCCTCTTCGCTTTCTACCATGAGGATTGTGTCATTTGCATATCTAGGGTTACTGATATTTCTCCCAGAAATCTTGATTCCAGCTTGTGCTTCTTCCAGCCCAACATTTCTTGTGATAAACTCACCATATAAGTTAAATAAGCAGAATGAAAATACACAGCCTTGATGTACTCCTTTCCCAATTTGGAACCAGTCTGTTGTTCCATGTCCAGTTCTAACTATTGCTTCTTGACCAGCATACAGAGTTCTCAGGAGGCAGGTAAGGTGATCTGGGACTCCCATCTCTTGAAGAATTTTCCATGGTTTGTTCGGATCTATACAGTCAAAGGATTTAGCATAGTCAATGAAGCAGAAGTAGATGCTTTTCTAGAATTCTCTGGCTTTTTCTATGACCCAGCAGATATAGGCAATTTGATCTCTGGTTCCTCTGCCTTTTCTAAAACGAGCCTGAACATCTGGAAGTTCACAGTTCATGTACTGTTGAAGCCTGGCTTGGAGAATCTTGAGCATTACTTTGCTAGCGTGTGAGATGAGTGCAATTGTGTGGTAGTTTGAGCATTTTTTGGCATTGCCTTTCTTTGGGGTTGGAATGAAAACTGCCCTTTTCCAGTCCTGTGGCCACCGCTGAGTTTTCCAAATTTGCTGGCATATTGAGTGCAGCAGTTTCACAGCATCATCTTTTAGAATTTCAAATAGCTCAATGGGAATTACATCACCTCCACTAGCTTGGTTCATAGTGATGCTTTCTAAGGCCCACTTGACTTCTCATTCCAGGATGTCTGGCTCTAGGTGAGTGATCACATCATCATGGCTATCTAGGTCATGAAGATCTTTTTTATATAGTTCTGTGTATTCTTGCCAAGTCTTCTTAATATCTTTTGTTTCTGTTAGGTCCATAACATTTCTGTTCTTTATTGAGCTCATCTTTGCATGAAATATTCCCTTGGTATCTCTAATTTTCTTGAAGAGATTTCTAGTCTTTCCCATTCTACTCTTTTCCTCTATTTCTTTGCACTGATCACCGAGGAAGGCTTTCTTATGTCTTCTTGCTATTCTTTGGAACTCTGCATTCAAATAGGTATATCTTTCCTTTTCTCATTTGCCTTTCACTTCTCTTCTTTTCTCAGCTATTTGTAAAGCCTCCTCAGACAACCATTCTGCCTTTTTGCATTTCTTTTTCTTGGGGATGGTCTTGATCACTGTCTCCTGTACAATGTCACCAACCTTCATCCATACTTCTATTAAATCTAATCCCTTGAATCTATTTGTCACTTCCACTGTATAATCGTAAGGAATTTAATTTAGGTCATACGTGAATGGTCTAGTGGTTTTCTCCACTTTCTTCAACTTAAGTCAAAATTTTTCAATAAGGAGTTCATTATCTGAGCCACAGTCAGCTCCCAGTCTTGTTTTTGCTGTCTGTATAGAGATTCTTCATATTTGGCTGCAAAAAATATAATCCAGCTGATTTTGATATTGACCATCTGGTGATGTCCATGTGTAGAGTCTTCTCTTGTGTTGTTGGAAGATGGTGTTTGCTATGATCCATGCATTCTCTTGTCAAAATTCTGTTAGCCTTTGCCCTGCTTCGTTCTGTACTCCAAGACTAAATTTGCCTGTTACTCCAGGTGTTTCTTGATTTCCTACTTTTGCATTTCAGTCCCCTCAATGAAAAGGACATCTTTTTTGTGTGTTAGTTCTAGAAGGTCTTGTAGGTCTTCATAGAACCGTTCAACTTCAGCTTCTTCAGCATTAGTGGTTGGGGCATAGACTTAGATTACTGTGATACTGAATGGTTTGCCTTGGAAAGTCAGAGATCGTTCCGTCATTTTTGAGAATGCACCCAAGTATCACATTTTGGACTCTTTTGTCTACTATGAGGGCTACTCCATTTTTTCTAAGGGATTCTTGGCCACAGTAGTAGATATAATGGTCATCTGAGTTAAATTCACCTATTCCAGTCCATTTTAGTTCACTCACTCCTAAAATGTTGATGTTCACTCTTGCCATCTCCTATTTGACCACTTCTAATTTACCTTGATTCATACACCTAATATTCCAGGTTTGTA
>NW_011479698.1:0-1131 GCF_000754665.1 Bison bison bison | reverse complement strand
AGGGTCTTTTAATTTCATGACCACAATCACCATCTGCAGTGATTTTGGAGCCAAAAAAAAAAAATAAAGTCTTCCACTGTTTCCACTTTTTCTCCATCTATTTGCCATGAAGTGACCGGACTGGAAACTACTATCCAATCTGATCACATGGACCACAGCCTTGTCTTAACTCAGTGAAACTAAGCCATGCCATGTGGGGCCACCCAAGACGAACCGGTCATGGTGGTGAGGTCTGACGGATGTGGTCCACTGGAGAAGGGAATGGCAAACTACTTCAGTATTCTTTCCTTGAGAACCCCATGAACAGTATGAAAAGGCAAAACGATAGGATACTGGAAGAGGAACTCCCTGGGTCAGTAGGTGCCAAATATGTTATTGGAGATCAGTGGAGAAATAACTCCAGAAGAATGTGATGGGGCCAAAGCAAAAACAATACCCAGTTGTGGATGCGACTGGTGATAGAAGCAAGGTCTGATGCTGTAAAGAGCAATATTGCATAGGAACCTGGAATGTCAGGTCCATGAATCAAGGCAAATTGGAAGTGGTCAAACAGGAGATGGCAAGAGTGAACATCGACATTCTAGGAATACGCAAACTAAAATGGACTGGAATGGATGAATTTAACTCAGATGACCATTATATCTATGACTGTGGGCAGGAATTCCTTAGAAGAAATGGAGTAGCCATCATGGTCAACAAAAGAGTCCGAAATGCAGTATTTGGATGCAATCTCAAAAATGACTAGAATGATCTCTGTTCGTTTCCAAGGCAAACCATTCAATATCATGGTAATCCAAGTCTATGCTCCAACCAGTAATGCTGAAAAAGCTGAAGTTGAATGGTTCTATGAAGACCTATAAGACCTTTTAGAACTAACATCCAAAAAATATGCCCTTTTCATTATAGGAGACTGAAATGCAAAAGTAGGAAGTCAAGAAACCCCTGGTGTAACAGGCAAATTTGGCCTTGGAGTATGGAATGAAGCAGGGCAAAGGCTAACAGAGTTTGGCCAAGAGAAACACTGGTCATAGCAAACACCCTCTTTCAACAACACAAGAGAAGCCTCTACACATGGACATCACCAGATGGTCAACACCAAAATCAGATTGATTATATTCTTTGCAGCCAAAG
>NW_011479697.1:13464-15270 GCF_000754665.1 Bison bison bison | reverse complement strand
CATGCATTGGAGAAGGAAATGGCAACCACTCCAGTGTTCTTGCCTGGAGAATCCCAGGGACGGGGGAGCCTGGTGGGCTGCCATCTATGGGGTCACACAGAGTCGGACACGACTGAAGTGACTTAGCAAAAAAAAAAAAAGTAACTTTCCATATATAGTTATCACAAAATATTGGCTATATTCCCCATGTTGTACAATACAGGTTTGAGACTACCCAACACCCAGGAGTCTGTTACTTCCACTCCCTCACCCCTATATAGCACCCCAACTCTCCTCCCTGCTGGTAACTCCTAGTTTATTCTCTGTATCTGTGAGTCTGCTTTTTCTGTTCTATTCAGTAGTGGGTTGTATTTTTTAGATTCCACATACAAGTGATATCATATAGTATTTGTCTTTCTCTGTCTGACTTATTCTACATAGCATAATGCCCTCCAGGTCCATACATGTTGCTGCAAATTAAAACAAAAAAACATTGCACACACACACACACAAGCAACAGTAGTAAGCACATTGTATTGTTTAATTATTAGCTGTGCTAATTTTTTCTGAACCATTCTCTTATGGAAGACATTGAGACTGCGAACAGGGACATGGATATGATTTGCCACATGATTCATATAAAGTCTTAACCTTATTTACATATGAGTACTTTAATCAAGCCCCATTCCATCACCTTGGTTAAATCAAACATCTACAACAGTTTCCTAATATAATGAATGAGAAATGTAAATTCATAACAAGAGGTTTTCATCCATCCATATCTGTAAGATAAGGTGATGCTGGTGTACCAAGAGAATATTGACAATCTGAAAATGAAATGTCACAGAAGGTTTGGGTGAAACTGGAAGCAAAATTTTAACAATAACTATAAATGTGGCCTCTCCATGGGTCCATCTGTCCACAATCTCATGCCATCTGCCCCTTCTTTAGAGTTGCCATGGAAGAGAAAGTTTCACTACTCCAGCTACCTAATTTCTATTTGGAGAAAAGATGGGTGTCATTTTGAGCTTTAATTGAGATAAGAGCATTGTAATATTTGTTTATTCAATCATTTTTTGTCTCCACTCAGCCTTTTTACTTAGAATGTGTACATTCTTTAGTTTTGACATCAAAATGATGGCAACAAAGGAAAGAGTGCACATGCTATCTTCTTGGTTTTGAAAGAAAGGAAGGAAAAATCATCAGCCAAAGGATTTAATTTCAATACACGTGATAACAGTATTTTTTCCTTAGTATTTTCCCCCATAATCTTTGCTTTAAGAAAATACCTTCTCTTTTCCTAATTTTCTCCTGAGAACTGATAGTGTACTAAATCCATTGGTATGCATGCTGTCTACTACATCTACTACTTTTGATGTATTTTCATATTTCTCAAAAAGAAAAAGAAAAACAAGTATATGAGAACACCATGGGTGCTGGAATAATACATTAGAGATGTTTATGTCTCCTATTTTTCAGGCTGGTAATTTTCCTGTGTGCTCTCAGATCCATTCCTCTCATGTTCACTGCAGCTTACATTTCCCCCAAACCATTGCCAATTGGCTTCCCACTAGGTTTGGTCAATGGGAAACACTGATTAGAGACTGGCAGGTGGAAGGAAGAGATAAACAAGGATATTTCTTTCCACTTCTCTCTACTGGAAGTGACTCCAGCAGGGGCTGCATATCCCTTAAGGTTCCAGTGTGCAGTGGAAAGACTCTCCTTCCCTGGCTCCAACTCCCAACAAGTAGCATCCATCCTGAATCCAGCTCTAGCCCAGTTGCTATGGCTCTTAAACCCTGGTAATATCTCTTACTCTCTTATTTT
>NW_011479697.1:9983-11112 GCF_000754665.1 Bison bison bison | reverse complement strand
CCCTAAAGTCAAATGTGGCTTGCGCCTCTTTCTGTAAATCGAGTTTTATTAGAACACCACTGCACACTTTCGTTTACATAGTGTTTATAACTGCTTCCATATTACAATAGCAGAATGGAGCATTTGTGACAGACACTTCCTCATAGACCACAAAATCTAAAATATTGACTATCTGACCCTTTACTGAAAGCTGCTGACCCCTGCTCTAAAGCAATGGTGCTGTTTTGTACCTATGGTAAATCAGAACCAAAGCAGGGCTATGGTTCACGTATATCTCATTTTAAAAGCAAAATTACTTTTCCTCTTTCATAGGTCCTCCCCTCCAACCCTGAAAGGAGCTTACTTTCCAATTTCAAGGAACAACCAAAGCAGAAACACACCAGTAAGTGTGCCTGGTTACATGAATAACTTGTGAAGGTTTGAATATACTTGCTGGCAACATGCAATATGTTAAGAATCGAGAAATATGTTTGCCTGGTACTTTTAAGGGGAATATATGGAAAGCCTGTTTTGAAACTTTTGAAAAGATTTATTTTCTATTCTGGAGGTGCTTTAGTATGAGGAATTGAAGGTTGCATAAAAATATAGCTACTGGCATAGTCAGAGTGCTTACTCACTAGGGAAACACATGCCCTAAGATAAGACATGTTGGAAACAAATAAACAAGTAAATAAAATTGGTCAATATAAACTTAAACTCATATACCCTCATGAAGATATATGGTTAAATGTATCACCTCAAGCAAATCTGTCTTCATGGATTCAATGCTATTTTCCAGCCTTTAAATCTTCCTTAAAGGTGACTCTCTGGTGCTTTTAAGTTTGAAGTTTCTATGACCACTTCTACAGCCCTTACCTTTCATAAATGAAATTCATTTTTGGATTCATATCATATGCTTCCATTAGCTCACTATATGATGGGAACAGACGTATCCTTTAGGTCAATCTTGGTGACACTTGAGCATTACTATAGAGAGTGTCTCATGTTAATTAAGACCTTTATCTGAAACACTGCACATGGGAGATGAGGCTAAGAATAAAGTCACCTGAGGTATGACACAATGTCCTTCAGAAATAAGGGAGATATATAACTCAACATCTCTCCTTAACCACCCTCTATGAGGATTCTC
>NW_011479697.1:8494-9883 GCF_000754665.1 Bison bison bison | reverse complement strand
AACTATAACTTCGTATGCCTCAGTCACATGTGAGTTCACTGAAGTCAGTTATTCAGTTTTCTATTTATGAGGCCAATTCCATATAACCTTGCTCATATATAGAGGCCATCTGAGATATGTTTCTGGAACTGAATTGAATTGAATATTTTTAATTAAGTTGAATTGAAAAATTAGGTAAAACTTGAACGTTTTGCATAATTGCAAAGCTGTGGACATGTATGGACGTGAGAGTTGGACTATAAAGAAAGCTGAGCGTGGAAGAATAGATGCTTTTGAACTGTGGTGTTGGAGAAGACTCTTGAGAGTCCCTTGGACTGCAAGGAGATCCAACCAGTCTATCCTTGGAGATCAGTCCTGGGTGTCCATTGGTAGGACTGTCATTGAAGCTGAAACTCCAATACTTTGGCCACCTGATGCAAAGAGCTGACTCATTTGAAAAGACCCTGATGCTGGAAAAGATTGAGGGGAGGAGGAGAAGGGGACGACAGAGGGTAAGATGGTTGGATGGCATCACCAACTTCATGGACATGGGTTTGGGTGGACTCCGGGAGTTGGTGATGAATAGGGAGGCCTGGCATGCTGTGGTTCATGGGGTCACAAAGTGTCGGACACAACTGAGCGACTGAGCTGAACTGAAAGCTGTGGATCAAAATAAAGCTCTCGACCATGCTATCATTTGGAGGGGTGAGAATGACTTGAACAACTATTCAGTAGCACGTGGGATTTTGTTTCAAGGATGTTAAATATACAATAATATGTATTTTTTCTTAATTTGGACCCAATTTCTTTAGCAGGATGACACATTTGACATATGGATATGTGTATATATATATACACACACAAAAGTGTATATAATACATGTATATACAGAGACATATCAGTTACTTTCATATTTTCAGCAACATGTATTTTGGGGTGTACCATCCTTATGAATCAACTGACAATAAAAAAGGTGATCATTGGGGAAAAAAGACACTCCTCATGAGCACAGTGATATCCCAGAAGAAGCAAGTCTCACTCACACATTAAATAATAATCAAGTAATCCTGAAAAATCATACTGGTGTTTTTAGTAATGCCAGTGTTCCTAAGCAAATAATCCTCTGCTTGTATGTTCTGATGTTTCGTGCAAAAACATTTTATACACTAATTAATTAAAATATTTTCATTCTAAAGCCATTTTTCCTTCTAACTACAATTCTAAAATGTTTATGTGCATGCTTTAGGAAAGTGAGTTTTTTTAAAGAAAGATTGAATACTTTTCTCCTCCTGTTATTTGGTTAATGGGCACTCATCCTGTTGCCAGACTATTTTGTACCATTTTGTGTGTGTGTGTGTGTGTGTAGTATGCTAAGTTATTTTGTGTGAATAAGGCAAAATACAAGGTATA
>NW_011479697.1:5632-6666 GCF_000754665.1 Bison bison bison | reverse complement strand
CCAAGTTGAGGGATGTAGTAGACATGTAGAAATCTGTCATATGGGCAGAACACTCTCTGAGTCAATAGTCTCAAGACAATTTTTTTAAAATAATGTCAATAAATTACTTTTAGTGTGCACTAGAAATAACGGTGTGAAATATAATTAATGAGTTTAACTATTGTTAAAAATCAGAATGGGTTCCTATATAATGTAATGACTACAAATCCCTTAGCCATCCTATGCCAATGGATATCTAATGCAATTCAAATTCTCTATCTCTCTGTCCTAAAGTGACTCTAAAATATAATCTGAATGGCTTCGTTTTTGGCAGATGCCAGGCTGTGTTGGGCACCATCCACAAAATGGTTTTAACTATATTCATTTGATCCAGCATGAAAGCCAAACACTAACAATTATAGAATAAGAGATTTTTAAAGTCCCTTTATAATCTTGGAAGTGGTGGTATGAGGAAAAAAGAATAAAGCAGTGATGTCCTCTAAGGTATCAAAATTCTTTTGGAGAAATTGTTTTCATTCCTTTGGTAGAGGAAAAAAGGCGATGGTAATGATCTGAGTTCTGATGAGTGTGCTTAGGCACAAAGGTAAATTTAACAGGAATAAAGTTAACACAACTTAGTTGGAAGATCAATAAGATTTATTAAATCTATTATCCCAAGCAAGATTCTGGAGTTAAACTAATGACAGATGGCCACTTCAGTGCCTCAGTGTAAGGAAGAAATACCCCTATAATAAATAATAAACCCTATCCTTCATTAGATGTAATTTTCAATTTAGTGTTAAATCCTAAAAAGAATATGCCTCATGGAGGCATCCTCTGATAACACAATGTAAAGTGATAACATTATTGAGAAATACAAAGCACATATAAAAATTATTTTTAATGATTTTTGATTGATCTCTGATGGAGTCTGAGTACATAAAATTAAAATAAAATTGGGAGATTGAGACTGACATATATGCATTATTATATATAAAATGGATAACTAATAAGGACCTATGTATAACACAGGGAACTCTATTCTGTAATGACCT
>NW_011479697.1:2833-5532 GCF_000754665.1 Bison bison bison | reverse complement strand
GAGGAGAAGGGAACAACAGAGGATGAGATGGTTGGATGGCATCACCGACTCAATGGATATGAGTTTGAGTAAACTCTGGGAGTTGATGATGGACAGAGAAGCCTGCTGTTGCTGTGATTCATGGGGTCACAAAGAGTCAGACATGACTGAGCGACTGAACTGAACTGATGAGGGATTCTGGTGCTCTTGATATTCTTTCAACTTACAAAGTTAGCTCATTTTAAGGATCTTTGAGGTAGCTATTCCAGTACCCCCAGATCATTACCTGGCTAGCTATTTTTTGTCAATCTTAAATTTTTAAAAATCACCACCTCAGAGAAGTCTTGAGACAATTTTCAAACCTTTCTAACTCTCTTTTAACTCTTTGCATAATTTTTCCACTTTTGGATATTTTTTCCCTTCTTTCAGTTTGTCTCCTAGCTTAGCTTACTAGATTTGGGGATTATGAGAACATGGGCCTATTCTCTCTTGCATATAGTATGCACAACATTGCTTGTAATATAGTGGCCATTTGATAGATTAATGAATATATTCATCTTAGAAAGCTAGATCCACAATGATGAACTTAGAGCCTATTATACAGAGTGAAGTGAGTCAGGAAGAGAAAGACACATACTGTATATTAACACAGATATGGAATCTAGAAAGAGAGTACAGATTACCCTACATGCAGGGCAGCAAAAGAGACAACAGACATAAAGAACAGACTTTTGAACTCGGTGGGAGAAGGAGAGGGTGGGATGATTTGAGATAAGAGCATTGATAAATATACATTACCATATGTAATGCATATTAAATTCCAGTGGGAGTTTGATGTATGATGCAGGGCACCCAAAGATGGTGCTCTGTGACAAGCTGGAGGGATGGGGTGGAGAGGGAGGTGGGAGAGGGGTACAGGATGGAGGGGACAAATGTATGCCTATGGCCAATTCATATTGATGTATGGTAAAAAAAAAATCACAATATTGTAAAGTACTTAACCTCCAATTAAAATAAATAAATACAAATTAAAGAAAGCTAGATCCACAATGGCCCAGGTATGGTGCTAAGCATGGATATAAAAGAGGAAAACACTTTTTCTGCCCTGAATGTACTTCTAGTCTAGTTAGGGAAATAATCACAAACAAATTACACAATTGTATCACTTGAGGGACTATTTATTAAGGTTAATGAAACAAGCATTTTGGGAACATAGAGAAAAAAATAATCATACCAGCACATTAAAGGATGGTGGAAACAGAGAAGAATTATTATAAGGGATAATTTAGCTGGGTATAGAAAGGAAGGGAGAAAGCCTCCAGGCAAATTTTTGTGTGACAAGTAGACTAACGTGATGCAGTGTGACATGCCTGGGAAAGATCTAGTTCATGGTGTCCACCTTTCTTCCCATCATCCACATTCATTTCTCTGACTGCCTACTCAATCCTTCACTTAGAAGCTTCACAGACATCTCAAAATTAACTCATTCAAAACAAACTCATCCCTCTTTCCTCCAAGTCTCTCTATTTTTCCTTGCTATGCACTTATTTCTTATTTCATCTAACACAGTACTTATTATTTTAACATTTCCACAAATGGTAGTGTCATCTCCCTAGAAAAATCAAGTCAGAAACTGGGAATCACACATGACTGTTTCCTCAGACTCTACTCCATATTCATTCAATATAAGGCCAACCCCTGTCAATTCTACCTCCCACATCTTCCTCAGAATTGCCCACTTCCTTGTAACCTCTTTAGCACCATCTTAGTTAAGATTGCTATCACTTCTTGCCCAGATTACAGCAATAGACTTTTTCCCCCTTCTGATTTGCTTCTCTCTGAACCATTCTTCACTCATCAGCAAAATAAGTTTCTGGATCATAACTCACATCACAATTCCTTGCTGCTGACTGCTCCTCAATGACTTTTAAAAGCTCAGAGGGCAATGAAAATCCTCTCCAAAAGGAGGCAAAGACTTCCCAGGGTCTGGCCCCACTTCCTTCTGAGCTTGGTTTCTTGGTCCTCTCCCTTCCAAACATACTCATGTCACACTTTTTCAGTCTCTCTATTGTGTGACACTGTCTCCTGTATCTTTCTGTGTGGTATGTCCTCTGTGGGTCCCCACCCCCACAACATTCTTGTATACTTCAATTCACTGTTCACATATCACTTCTTCAGAGAAGCTTCCTTTGACCCAGAAACAAATTTGGATTTCTAACTCTTCCCCAAATGGCTCTCTTCTCTTGTTCCCCATCTCATGTTTGTCTCATGAGACTCATCACAATTGATTACCTATGTAAAGTCTGACATCCCGGCTGGGATCATGTCTGTCATATTCACCTTTATACCCACATCATCTAGATATAATTAATAATAATGATAATTATTACTGAGGAAGCTAAATAAATATTTGTTGGATGAATAACAGTGGTAAGAATGAAAATGAAATGATGCAAAATAGCGAATGACAAAAGACAGTGCTGAAAATGAGATGACAGATTATAAATGCCTTGAAAAACATTTCAGAGGTCAAAGTGACAGCACTTGGGTACAGATTTGAGTGAGAAAGAGCCAGAATGAATAGGATTCTAGGATGATTGTTAATATATTTTCAGCTCAGGTGACTGGTGGAATGATGAAATCATCAGCTAACACAAGAAACACAGAAACAAACACAAGTTTGGGGATGTTGAAAAAGATTGAGATATTTTGAGTCGAAG
>NW_011479697.1:0-525 GCF_000754665.1 Bison bison bison | reverse complement strand
TTTAATCTTTTCTTCTTCAAAAATGAAGGAAATTTAAATTGGAAATTAAGTTGCATTTAATTTCCAGTTTAGCATTTTCATCTTTGAAATTAACCAAGCCATGGGCAAGCTACATCTGAAAGCGTTAAACCAAGAAAGGGGAAACCTGTCATTTTTGAAATATAAAATGGTGCTCTGGCTTCCAGTAAAGTACTGTCCATTATACTCTTGTTCTTCTCTTCCTCTAGATTTTACCTCTGTCATTTTCAAAAATGCTAATAATGCCACGTTATGAAATACACTTCACATCATTTTTATAAAATCAAAAGAAAAAAATCTAAGACTATATATTATCATAGATGCTACCTGTTATTTAACATAAAAGTTTATTTGATATGTAATTTTATATTCATATTACATTATGTGTATATAATGCAATATGTATAGAAAATTACCCTACTGCTGCTGCTGCTAAGTCACTTCAGTCGTGTCCAACTCTGTGCGACCTCATAGAGAGCAGCCCACCAGGCTCCCCTGTCCCTGTCT
>NW_011479696.1:22553-23188 GCF_000754665.1 Bison bison bison | reverse complement strand
GCCTGAGCCATTGCTGGGCTGTGGGACCCGCGGGGGCGGCTCACAGTACAGGTGGGTGAGTGTCAGTGTCTTCACCAGGCACTCGCCGTCGCCAATGTGCACGTGGACTTCCTCCTTGCTGATGGCCAGGTTGAGGCCCTCGCCCTGGGAAGCCGATCACGGGCCTGAGTGGAGTCACTCAGCCTGTGTCTGCAGGTCCCCCCAGCCCCCCAGGACTGCTGGCTGAAACCCTGACCTCCACATCCAGGATGTGGCGTGGCTTGAGGCGGTAGGGGCGGGTGGCCCCCCCCTCATGATGGAGGGGGGCCAGCCGAGGGTTGGGCTGGTACAGGAAGTCCTGGCCCCCACTGGCACTGGCAAAGTCCACATGCACGTTATCCAGGCTGAAGAAGACCCGCCGGGGGCTCGCCGTGTCAGGCACCGCGGGGCTCCGGCAGAGGAGGAGGGTGGATGAGTTGATGGAGCACACGCTGGAGCACTGGGAGGGGGCAGGCCGAGGTGGGATGAGCTGGGGCCTCCCGGCCTGCCCCGATCCCTTGCTGAGCACAGGCTCACCTGCAGCCAGCCCTGCTCCAGCTGGGTACAGGCCTGGGGGGCCGCAGCCGGAACCTCACAGCCGCTCCTAGGGGTCCGGT
>NW_011479696.1:17806-18754 GCF_000754665.1 Bison bison bison | reverse complement strand
CTCACCCCAGGGGCCCCTCACCTGTGCCTGGAGGGTTCAGTGGCAGCTGGTCCTGGGGAGGGGTGACGCAGGCCACCTGGGGCCCTTCCACGTGAGCCAAGCTGTCATAGTTGCCAAAGGCGCAATGGAAGTATTCGTCCGTGGCCAGGGTGGGCAGCCGGGGTACCGACAAGGTGACCTAGGGCACATGCAAGGAAACCCAGCAGGTGGGGGCCTTTGGAGGGGGCCACGGGACTGAGGCAGAGGGGTCCAGGCAGGGAAGGTGTGGGCAGAGGCAGAAGGAGAGAAGGAAAATGGGGCTCACCTGGCCCTGCTCCTGGCGGGGGTGGTGGGCCGGTAGCACGCTCTCAATGTGCAGACAGAGGCCGTCCGCGTACGTCCACAGCCACTGGTTGGGCTGGGTTGCCCGCCTGCATTGGCTCTTGCGGGTACACCTGGGGGGCAGAGGCCTGATGGGGCCTTGCGTGGGACTCAGGCTCCCTGGGTGATGGGCAGTGAGGGGCATGATATGGTCCAGGTGGAGCGCAGCAAGCGGGGGGCAGGGAAAGGGACTCCGCTCAGACAGGAAGGGGCTGACCCCCCGGTGCCTGGGGGCTGACACACGGCCTTTGGCCGTGACTGTGAGTCGAGGGCTGCTGCTGCGGTGGAGACGAGCACACGGACCTGAGTGAGGGGCGCCATCAGGGACTGATTCCTTGGGCTGCCAGGTGGAGGGGAGCTGGAGGGGGCCAGGGGGCACCCGAGAGAGGCTGACAGAGGCCTTGCCCAGCCTGAGGCAGTGTTGACAAAGGGACACCAACCAGGCTGGGGGAGGTGGACTGACCTCCAGGCCCACCTAGAAGCACTGCAGACACAGTGTCCTGCCTCACCTGCCCTGCAGGACGCACCAGCCGCACAGAGGGTCCTGGGGCCTGGGAGGCAGCTGCTGCAATCTGGGAGCTGTGGGCA
>NW_011479696.1:11596-14967 GCF_000754665.1 Bison bison bison | reverse complement strand
GAGAGACAGAAGCAGAAAGCTGGGGCAGACAGAAGCAAAGGGAGAGGAGAGAGAAAAAGTCCAAGCGACTGGGGGACCAAGAGAGGGATGGAGAGTCCCCAGGGATGACAGTGGGGTGCCCATGCATGTGTAAGGGAAGAACTTTCTTCATCTTCCACTTTATATGCAGATCCTACAAGGCCAAGAGAAGACCTGCAGAAGGACTGGGTCACCGAGAGAGGAGAGACCCCTGAAAGACCCTATAGACAGCAGGGGCCAGTGGCCAGGGCCAAGGCAGAGAACAGAGGGCTTGGGGGATAGAGGCAGGTGTGGCCCAGACTGAGCTGGGGGTGCTCAGTGCCGAGGCAGGGGAGGTGCAAGGGACCGAGAGACCACCCAGGGTTCAGGGATCAGGGGAGGCCAGTCCTTTGCTCCATGGCTCCAGCAGCCAGGGGTCCACCAGGGTCTGGCATGGAGAGTGTTGATGGGGATGGGGTATGAGAAGACAGGGCAGAGACTTCCTTGGTGGTCTGGTGGCTAAGACTCCATGCTCCCAATGTAGGGGCCCTGGGTTTGATCCCTGGTCAGGGAAATTGATCGCACATGCCACACGTAAGACCCAGCACAGCCAAATAATTAAATAGAAACTTAAAAAAGACAGGGCAGAGAGAAGACAGGCAGAAAGAGTGGGCCCAGGGGAGTGAGAGGAGCGCTTGAAGGAAAGCTCGAGCCAGGAGTCAGGCATCCCCACACCCCAGCCTGCAGCCATTTAGGGTCCAGACCGGAGGGACCCCCCCGCAAGCCCCCACCCTGCCCCGGCCCTGTAGGGGCCCAAGGTCAAGCCCGAAGCAGAAGGCTCTGAGTGGGGTCCCTGCTGTGCCTTCCAGCTCACCTCCTGGCCAGGGGCAATTAGCAGCCTTGCATGGTGCCCAGGTGGCAAGGTGACACGTCACGAGCCCCTGGGCCCATGACCTCCTGAGCCTCCCTCCTCCTGAGCCCGGAGGCAGAGCCCCAGAGACGGGGCAGAAAGCAGGTCCTGAGTTGTTGACTGAGGGTCCCACACTGTTGGGGGTGCGGGCAGGCACCAGCCAGGAGGGCACCCGCGGGCATTCCATAGCCAGCAGCTCCAGCTCCCATGGGTGTGCCAGCTGCCGGGAGAGCCCCCGAGGAAGGCCCCTGTGCCCTTATCTCAGGGGCACAGACAGGAAGGTCAGGCCTGCCTCAGGGACTGGGCCATTTCCTCTGGAGCCCGGTATCAGCGGCCGTGTCTGGGGCGGGTCTGAGGCTAGAGGGCCTGCAGCTGGAGGTGCTGGGCAGGGGACCCCTGGGCTCCAGGCTTTTCTGTGCTCGAGGGACTCGGGTACTTACCCTGGCGGACAGCAGCAGCAGAGGCATCTCCTGGGTGGCGTGGCAGACACCTCCTGGGTTCAACTGCCCCGGGGCAGTGGTGACGGACACAGGATGCCTGTAGGGGGCATTGTCCTGAGTGGGAGGGAGACAGTCGAGGCTTGGCCCCATTCACATTCACCCCGCAGGAGGAGGGGGCCAGGGCCTGGCAGGCGGGCTCCCCCACAGCTGGCAGCTTTGTCTCTGCCCCAACAATGTCCCTTCTGTCTGGAGGCCCAGGCCAGGGACCCACTCTCTGGTGTTCCTAGTCCCACATCCAAGCTGCCCTGACCCAGGGGCTCCCTGTCGCTTCCCACCCCCAGGGAGACACCCTCCTGGGGATCTGGAGACAAAGGGGGCAGAGTGCCTTCAGCCAGAAAAAATGAGACCCACACAGCCAGTTCTCCCATGCCCACCCGGTGCCAGCCACCAGGCTCCTCTCCGTGTGCCCCCAGGGGTCCCTGTGAAAGGCCTGGAGGAGGTCACGGAGCGCTGGCCCCCCCGAGGGTCAGCCCCTGCATGGGCAGTCTCACCCTCTGCAGCCTTGGCGCCTGGCTGGAGGCAAGCCTTGGCCCTCAATGCCTGCCTTTGTTGCAGCCGGAGGCAGGGGAGAGGCCGGCCAAGGCAGCACCCCCTGCCGGGAGACCTCTCCCTATGCCCCCAACTCCCCACCCCCAGGGACTGGCAAAGTCGTGCCAGGTACAATCTGGTGCCAGTGGAGGGGGCCGTAGCCAAAAGGATGCACAGGAGCAGATGGGCACCCAGCCTTCAGCCTCGGGTGGGGACAAGACTACCAGCAGGTGGCCAGCTTCCCATGCCAGGCTCACATGGCCCCGTCTGCACACCAAGCCGACAGTGCTCAGGCCGTGGCTGTGGGGCGGGAACCAGTCAGGGTCACCCTCTTGCCCACGGTGTGCAACCGCAGCAAGCTCCAGGGCCCAGTGGCAGTGGCAAGGCTGGCAGCCACCTGGCTGGGCCGGTTGGGTAGCTGTGGGGGTGGGCAGCAAGGTGGGCTGCTTCCCTACCACCCGTGCCCTGCCCCGTGGCCAGAGGCACCAAATCTCCCATTTGGGGCCATAATGGGAGTCTTACCACCCAGCTTTGGGGCCACCCCCCTGGCTGGGGTGGGGAGATCCATGCCCCCCACTCCCCCACCCTTGACCTGGAGGCCCCTGAACCCTGTGCCTGGCCAGCCCCGGCTCCTGCCTACCTGGGTGGGGCTCCTGGCCGGGGCCGAGAAGCAGCTGGCAGTGCCAGGAATGAGTCCCGGCCTCCCTCCCCACAATGCAATCGCGCCCAACCCGCCTCATCCCGGTGGCCCAGCCTGGGCAGTCCAGCCCCTCCGTGCCGCCCCTTTGCCCAATGGCTCAGGGCAGGGCACTGCTGCCCTCTGCTGGCTTTGGTGGGCAGAGGTGCAGGGGCCGGCTGCTCACTTGCCCAGAGGAGATGGTGCCCTCCCATGGCGGGACTGGCAGGCATGCAGTCCATAGCCTGCCATGAAGTGCCTACTGAGTGCCAGATGTGACCCTGGCACTGGCACCATTCAGAGACAAAGCCCACTGCCATCTGTCTCAAGACATTCCTGGATCTAAGAGGCATAACTACCTACCAGCGGATGAGACCTCAGCTCATCTGTGGACGGCACTGTGGATCACCAAGGACGGGGACTCAAGTTTACGGGTGCTCAGATCCTCTAGATGTACAAACTGGGTTTAGAAAAGGCAGAGGAACCAGAGATCAAATTGCCAACATTCACTGGATCACGGAGAGAGCAAGGAAATTCCAGAGAAGCATCTACTTCTGCTGCATTGACTACCTGAAAGCCTTTGACTGTGTGAATCACAACAAACTGTGGAAAATTCTTTAAGAGATGGGAATACCAGACCACCTTACCTGACTCCTGAGAAATCTGTATGCAGGTCAAGAAACAGCAGTTACAACCAGACATGGAACAACAGACTGGTTCCAAATTGGGAAAGGAGTACGTCAAGGCTGTATATTGTCAC
>NW_011479696.1:7234-10444 GCF_000754665.1 Bison bison bison | reverse complement strand
TCCAGGAGTTGGTGATGGACAGGGAGGCCTGGCGTGCTGCAGTCCATGGGGTTGCAAAGAGTTGGACACGACTGAGTGACTGAACAATAGCAACAAGTGCATCATGGAGAGCTTCACAGAGGAAGTGAGGTTTCAGCTGACTTTGAACCACATGGTCTTACCCCTACTGTTGTCCTCCAATGAACAAGGGCTAGTCTTAGTGTTTGCTGTATGTGAATTCATTCAGTCCTTCCAATGACCCTGGAGGGGGTTGCAGTTACTTCCCCTGGTTCACAGGTGGGGAAACTGAGGCAGGCGAGGTTAGGGAACTTGCACCAAGTCACATGGCTTGTAAGTGGCCAGGCCAAGAGTCAACCATGGGCCGCTGCCTTTAACTATCAGGCCCTGAGGCCCTGAAGCAGGAAGCAGGCATTGGGTGGGAGGGGAGAGGGGATCTGCCTGAGGCCAAGCCTGCAGTTGACACACCCACAGAGCATTTCCTCCAACCTTGAAATCAAGTTGGTTGAGGTGGTGAAGGCAGGAAAACCCAGGAGATCCCTAGAGAACAGGACTGCCAGTGGAGGGGAGGATGGGGTGGGGGGTCCACAAGGCAGAAGGAGGTGGCCAGTGGAGCCGGTGAGGTCTTAGCCTGAGAAGCTTGGCTTGGGGTGATGAACTCTGGGGGTGAGTGATGGTCACAAGAGGGAACTTGGGAGACCAGGGTGTCAGGGGAGGTGAGCCACCCAGAACCTGAAGGTCCAGCAGATTCAGAGCATGGGTGCTCAATGAGTTGTCTTCGTCTACACCTTTCATCTCCAAGGCGGAAGGCCAAATGCCCAAGAAGGGGCCTAGAATGGAAGGGCCTAGAAGGGTGGGATCTAGAATCTCTGGGCGGGGCAGGCTGCTGGCAGAGTGATGGGGCAAGGGTCTCTGGACACTAAGACTGGAAGCAGAGACAAAAAAAAATGCAGATGTCTCTGCGTTTCAAGACTGGAAGGACCGTCCTTCCCCCTGCCCATAGAAAGTTTTAGAATTTTCAAATCAGCTTGTCAAGTTCCAGAAAAAAACCGTTGGTACTTTTTTGAGCAGGTAAATGGAGATTTTGTTGAATTTTGAATCCCTTTCTAGACTAATCATCTCTAAAATATCGTTTCTTCATCTCTAAGCATGGCACCTCTCTCTACTTATTAATATCATTTGAGTACATTTTCCCCTAAGGACTTGCACATCTCATGTTAGATTTATTTATTATTTGATGCCATTAGAAATGGTATCTTTTTTTTAAAAAATCACTTTCTGATTGTGTTGCTGGTACATAGAAGCACAACTGGTTTTTAAAAAATTGAAGTTAGCTGATTTACAATATTGTGTTAGTTTCAGGTGTACAACAAAGGAAACACAGTGGACTTCGGTGTATGGATTTTGGTGGTTTTTTTGGCCACACAATGTGTCACGTGTGATCTTAGTTTCCTGACCAGGGATCGAACCCGGCACTGAAAGAGTGGAGTCTCAACCACTGGACCACCAGGGAAGTGGTTGTCTACTTCCGGTGTATGGATTTTGTATCAAGTAACTTCATAAATGCTTGCATGAAGTCTAATAATTCTTTCTGGATTCTTTTTTTGTGGACTCTTCTTGGTTTTCTACTTACACAGTCATACCTTCCACCAGGAATGAGTGTTTTGTTTTTTCTTTTTCAGTCTTTTTAAGTACAATTTCTTTTTCTCACTGTATTTCCCTAGACAGTACAAGGTTGAATGGAAGCAAAGAGAATATTATTAAGATTTTATCATTAATTATGATGCTTGCAGGGGGTGTTTATAGACACCTTTATGAGATTAAGGAAGTTCCCTTCCCATCCTAGTTTGCCATATGATGAATGTTATCAAATATTTTTCCTGAATGGACTGAGTCGATGGATGATAGAATTTTCTTCCTTGCATCAGTTAATATGGTAAATTATGTTAATTGATTTTGTAATTTTAAACCCCTCTTTCAAAGAAATGCTTACTCTTGGGCTTCTCGGACTAAACTCAAGTTTGTCATGGTATATTGGTGGATTGGTTTTGTTGCTGTTTTTGGAGAATTTCCTCTTTTTCTGTTCCCTGGAACAAATTATCTAATTACAAGGGTTATCAGTTCCTTGAAGGCTTGATAGAATTCATCTATAAAATGATCTAGGCCTTCCTTGTTTTTGCAGCCACCAGCCCCTCTATCCATACATTTTAAATTACCAATGTCTTTAATAACTGTGGGACTGTTCAGGTTTTCTGTTTCTTTTTGAGTCAATTTTTTGTATTGTGGTAAAAGAATGCATAGTATAAAGTTTACCATCTTAACCATTTTTGTTTACATATCAGTAGTGTTAAGTATACTCACATTGTTATGAAACAGATTTCCAGAACTTTTTCATCTTGCAAAACTGAAATACTATATCCATTAAACACATCTCCTTTTCCCCAGCCCCTGGCACCCACCATTATACTTTCTGTGTCTATGAATCTGACTACTCTAGGTACCTCACATAGGTGCATATGTACTAAGTCATTTCAGTCATGTCCGATTCTTTGCAACCCCAAGGAGCTATAGTCCACCAGGCTCCTCTGTCCATGGGACTCTCCAGGCAATAATACTGGAATGGGTTGCCATTTCCTTCTCCAAGGGATCTTCCCGACCCAGGGATCAAACCTATGTTTCCTGTGGCTCCTGTATTGCAGGCAGATTCTTTACCTATGAACTACTGAGGAAGCCCTCACATAGATGGAATCGTGTGACTCTTTTGTGACTGGCTTATTTCACATAACATAATGTCATCAAGGTCTACCCATGTTATAGCATCTGGTTGGATTCCCTTCCATTTTGTGTATAGACCACATTTTGTTCATCTATTCATCTGTCAGTGGACATTCAGCTTGCTTCTGCCTCTTGGCTATTGTGAATAGCACATGGATATGTATATGGGTCTACTTTCAGTTCTTTTGGATATATACTCAGAAGTGGGAATGCTGATGGTAGTTCTGTTTGCTTTTTTGGAGAACTTCCAGACCATTTTTTTTATGGCAGCTAGCACCACTTTACAATCCCACCAACAGTGTGCAAGGCTTCTAATTTTTCTACGTTCTTGCCACTATTTGATGTTTTCTGTGTTTTTTAAAGTAGTAACCATTCTAATGGGTGTGAAGTATTTTATTGTGGTTTTGACTTACATTTTTTGATGATTAGTGATGTTGA
>NW_011479696.1:5939-6082 GCF_000754665.1 Bison bison bison | reverse complement strand
CAATATTGTATTGGTTTTGCCATACATCAACATGAATCTGCCATGGGTGTACATGTGTTCCCCATCCTGTACCCCTCTCCCACCTCCCTCCCCATACCATCCCTCTGGGTCATCCCAGTGCACCAGCCCCAAGCATCCTGTAT
>NW_011479696.1:4113-5292 GCF_000754665.1 Bison bison bison | reverse complement strand
GGGAACCCAGCCTCTGCTGCCGGCTGCCTCTCAATGCTGTTTTCAACAAAACCAAAGGTTGGTACTTTGAAATTAGTTCTGCTTTCTCAAAACACTGCAGAAGTGATGGTAAGGGGATGACAAGTGAAAAAAGGAATAAATGTACCACAGAAAAGGAGTACCTTTCAGGGGCTACACAGGTGTCCACGCTTCCATGCTTTATCCAGAGCCTGTCATTACATTGGCAAGGGATGTGGCAGCTGTGATTCTACCTCTTTTCCCTCCTGACATCATTTATTTGGATACCCTGTCCTTTCATTCTTGCCAGTGAAAGTGAAACTCACTCAGTTGTGTCTGACTCTTTGTGACCCCATGGACTATACAGTCCATGGAATTCTCCAGGCCAGAATACTGGAGTGGATAGCCTTTCCCTTCTCCAGGGGATCTTCTCAACCCAGGGATCAGACCCAGGTCTCCCACATTGCAGGCGGATTCTTTACCAGCTGAGCTACCAGGGAAGCCCATCTTTCTTGACAGAGCCTTATTTATGTTACTAATTTCAGAGAAATTTTAGTTTTATCTTTGTTTTTTCTCAATTTCATCAACTTCTACTGTCTTTGTGAGTTCCTTCTTTCAGCTTTCTTTGAGTTTATTCTACTGCGGTTTTTCTGACTTCCTGTGTCGGGGTTCAGCTCCCTCAACTTAAAGCTGGACGTTTTCTCATAAGTCCTACTTGAGCTACATGCCACACGTCTTCATTGTCGTTCAGTTCTAACGTCTTTTAGATTTTCATTATCATTCTTCTGGACCAATTAATTATTCAGAAGTGTATTTGTAAATATAACTATGTAAATTTAAAATTTCAAATGTGGGAGGACTTCATTTTAGCTTTATCATCCATTTATGGGTTTATTCTATTGCAGTTTGAACATGCTCTGTGTGATACTCATTCTAGTATTTGTTGAGATTTGTTTTGTGGCTGAGAACACGGTGGGTTTTAGTAAGTGTTCAAGGTGAACTTGAAGTGTGTACTCCCTAGTTTTTGTATATCTGTTAATCAAGCTTGTTCAATTGGTGCTACATTCTTCCCCCTTTTGTCTGCTTGAGCTACCAATTGGAGTGAGGGGTAGTGTGACTTATTGTGGTGAATTTACTAATTTATTAATTTTTCCTTTTCCTACTAATTTTTGTTTGATGTAC
>NW_011479696.1:0-603 GCF_000754665.1 Bison bison bison | reverse complement strand
TGGGTGAGGCTGTGGGCCTCTGGGGCCAATGCCCCAGGCTGGCCCCAGCCCCCAGGCAGAGGCAGGGAGCCTGACCCCAGTCCTGCTAGGCCCCCAGGGCTGGGGCCAGGCCTCCAAGCAGTTCTGCCCTCCCCACTTCAGGAGGTCCCAGGGAAAGAGGATCAGGGAACTCCCGGTGCCCGAGGGAGCCCAAGCTCCTGGGACTGGGAGGCTGGCAGCTCACCTGTGGTAGAACATGCGGGCCATGCCGACTCTCTGCTTCTCGCCCCCTGACAGGACATCTTTCCAGTCACACACGGCCTCCCAACCTGGCACAGAACAAGGGTTGATGTTCAGTTCAAGAGGGCTGGGCAGCATCTGCAGAAGAGCCTGGGCATGGTAGGTGTGGTGGGAAGGCTTGGGGTTGCTCAGAGGGCTACAGACATGAGTGAGAGCAGAACATGGCAGGGAAAGGCCAGCCACTGGGGACGTCTGTGGACACTGTATTAGTCCAAAAGGACTTGGTCCAGATTTACACACATTTCCTCCAATAGACACCGGGCAGCCCTCACCCGGAGGCCCTGAGGATGCCACCCACCGCACGTGGACACTGGGTCTTCTCAG
>NW_011479695.1:9362-10251 GCF_000754665.1 Bison bison bison | reverse complement strand
AGGATAAGGACAACTACCTTACTGAGACAGTTTGGTAGTGGTCTCTGCCAGGCATAGTAGTGAAGTCACTCAGTCGTGTCCGACTCTTTGCAACTCCATGGACTGTAGCCTACCAAGTTCCTCAGTCCATGGAATTCTCCAGGCAAGAATACTGCAGTGGGTTGTCATTTCTTTCTCCGGGGGATCTTCCCGACCCAGGAATGAAACCCGGGTCTCCCACATTCCAGGCAGACGCTTTAACCTCTGAGCCACCAGGGAAGACTCCGCCAGGCATACTAGATCCCAAAACCTTAATTAAGCTCATATTTATATGTTTACTTCATTAAAGTTAAACATCATCTTTGTCATTGTCACTTCTTATGTTTTATCAAGTGTCCATTGCATACTAGGCAGAGTATGAAGCATATCACATTTGCTCTTAATCTTCAAAAGAAATCTGTAAGGTTGATAGCATTATATTTGTTTGAGAAAAAAAAAACAAAACAAAACAAAACAAAAAAACAGAGTCTCTGAAAGGAAAATGTTAAGTAATCTACTCAAGACAACCTCCAAGGTTTAAACCTTGGTGATTTAAACCACTACATGGCATATGAATTTTGTAGCCCATGGAAACCCAGATGTTTCATCACTACTTGTCAGCTCAAAAACATCTGCAGTAACTACTGGCATGAATCATACATGGACACAAAAATTTTAAAGTCCAAAGTCCAGAATTAAAATCATTCCTGTTATTAAAACAGGCCTGGTAAGGCCCTACTACCAACCTTTGCAGTCATGACCAACTATTTGTGTGCCTCAAGATCCAGAAAGCTTTAACACTTTTAGACAGAGACAGGTTTGGGGAGTAAAAACATGAATAATTCCAGTTAAGTCTCATCTAAAAAAAATG
>NW_011479695.1:4650-5758 GCF_000754665.1 Bison bison bison | reverse complement strand
TGATGCTGAAGCTGAAACTCCAGTACTTTGGCCACTCATGCGAAGAGTTGACACATTGGAAAAGACTCTGATGCTGGGAGATATGGGGGCATGAGGAGAAGGGGACGACAGAGGATGAGATGGCTGGATGGCATCACAGACTCGATGGACAAGAGTTTGGGTGAACTCTGGGAGTTGGTGACGGACAGGAGGCCTGGCGTGCTGCAATTTTGGGGGTCAGAAAGTGTCGGACACGACTGAGGGACTGAACTGAACTGAAGTGAACCAGCAGTCTTATCAATTTGTGTGCTGATCAACATCTAGGCTGCTTCTATATCCTTGCTATTATAAACAGTGTTGCAATGAACATTGAGGTACCCGTGTCTCCTTCAGTTCTGGTTTCCTTGGTTTGTATGACCAGCAGTTAGATTGCTCGGTCATATTGCAGTTCTATTTCCAGTTTTTTTTGTTTGTTTGTTTTTTTGTTTTTTTTTAGCAATCTCCACACTGTTCTTCATAGTGGCTGTACTAGTTTGCATTTCCACCAACACATCCTCTCCAGCATTTATTGCTTGTACACATTTGGATTGCAGCCATTCTGACAGGCATGATATGGTACCTCATTGTGGTTTTGATTTGCATTTATTTGATAATGAGTGATGTTGAGGACCTTTTCGTGTGTTTGTTAGTAATCTGTATGTCTTCTTCAAAGAAATTTCTGTTTAGTTCTTTGGTACATTTTTTGATTGGGTCGTTTATTTTTCTGGAATTGATTTGCAGGTGTTGCTTGTATATTTTGAGATTATTCTTTGTCCGTTGCTTCGTTTGCGATTACCTTATCCCATTCTGGAGGCTGTCTTTTCATCTTGGTTATAGTTTCCTTTGTTGTGCAAAAGCTTTTAAGTTTAATTAGGTCCTTTGTTTATATTTGCTTATATTTCCATTACTCTGGGAGGTGGGTCATAGAGGATCCTGCTGTGATTTATGTCATAGAGTGTTTTGCTATGTTTTGCTCTAGAAGTTTTATATTTTCTGGTCTTACATTTAGATCTTTAATCCATTTTGTGTTTATTTTTGTGTATGGTGTTACAAAGTGTTCTAGTTTCATTCTTTTATAAATTGTTGACCA
>NW_011479695.1:0-457 GCF_000754665.1 Bison bison bison | reverse complement strand
CGTGTTGAGATTGCTGTGTTTGGGGTGGCCCTTCTGTATTCTGGCAGTTTGTGGTTTCTCTTTATTGTGGAGGCTCCTTCCTGTGAGTGCAGTTGGATGAGTGGCTTATCAAAGTTTCCTGGTTAGGAAAGCTTGCATTGGTGTTCTGGTGGGTGTAGCTGGATTTCTTCTCTTTGTAGTGCAATGAAGCGTCCAGTAGTGAGTTTTGAGATGTCTATGGGTGTTTTGTGACTTTGGGCAACCTGTATATTGGGCAACAGGGCTATGTTTCTGCATTGCTGGAGAATTTGCATGGTATGTGTTGCTCTGGAACTTGTTAGCTCTTGAGTGGTGCTTGGTTTCAGTGTAGGTATGAAGACTTTTGGATGAGCTCTTATCCATTAATGTTCCCTGGAGACATGAATTCTCTGGTGTTCTCAGGTTTTGGACGTAAGCCTCCTGCCTCTGGTTTTCAGTC
>NW_011479694.1:9287-9903 GCF_000754665.1 Bison bison bison | reverse complement strand
CAGAGCCTAATTCTATATCCTGAACCCCTCTAGCCCTGGGGGACCTGAAGAAGATCAGGGCACAGAGAGGCACACCTCTAGTGACCGCTCACACAGACACAGAGGAGCTGTTTGGCTCAGAGACATGGGGAAACTTGATGCCAGTAGAGTGGATGTGACACCAGGTTAGGCTGCCACTGCCGTGGTGCCCATCATTTCATCCGGGGTCACCCAGCACACAGGGCCCTGTCTCTGCTACGAGGACCCACCTGGCCCATCTGGCCAGAAGTGTTGGGTAGGGCAGGGGTGTGGATATATTCAAATCATCTTTACTTGCCTCTCATTAACCAGAGCAGATTCCTCAACTGCCTTGTGCCTCATCTATAAAATGGAGACATCTTCTAGTCCCTGCTGTCATGATCTCTGCAGAACTATTTGAGGTAGAGTCCAGCCCCAGTGATGGTTCTCCAGAAGGCTCCAAGTTCCAGACCCAGATGCCCTCTGAACCAACCAAACAAGTCTTATAGAGAGAAATTGAGGACAAGTACAGGCATATCTCATTTTATCACACTTTGCTTTACTGCACTTCGAAGGAATTGCATTTTTTTTTTTTACAAATTGAAGGTTTGTGGCAACC
>NW_011479694.1:4474-5200 GCF_000754665.1 Bison bison bison | reverse complement strand
AACAAATATTTATTAACTGCCTACTGTGTGCCAGAGGGTGATTGAAGTTACAGTTGTGAAGTGTATATTTTTCATCTTGGAGTAGAGCCCAGCATCTAAAGCTCTTGCCACGCTTGGGGAATTCCTTGCCTCATGAGTCATAATGTAAGAGGCAGAGCCCACCTTCTACTAGATGACAATGCCACACATCCCACTATTGCAGTTATAGTGTGGCACGTGACCTAGGCTCAGCCAATCAGAGGTCCCGTGTAGAGTCTTTGAACATGGCATTAGGAATCTAAAGAATTTTGGCAGCAAGGAATTCTCTTCTGATGATGGTGGTTGCAATAAGAATCAAGTCCCTCAAGGGTAGCAGTCGTGGGAATGTTAGTGGCAGGGCCAACAGTTAGTGACCCTAATGTTTAGTGGTGACGTCACTAAAGTCATCACCAGAAGCTCTGTGGTGTGATTTGATTCATTGTTTCTGGCCTCATAGCTTGAGTCTTGTGCTTCAATGCCCCTAGTGACTTGATTTACCAAATACCCTTTTGCTAAATGACTTTTTGTTTTCTATATTAAAGAAGAGCCAGCTTCCAGGGCTTTCCCATGAGGATTCTGATAATGCAGAATGTAGCACCAGAAGTGGAATCTGCCAAGGAACAGAGCTAAGACATAGAGTTGGCTGAGTGAAGGATGTGAGGTGCAGGGCATTGAGGACCACATGACTGCAGGCAGGGAAGATGATCA
>NW_011479694.1:0-321 GCF_000754665.1 Bison bison bison | reverse complement strand
TTACTTAGTATTCACATTTTCTTCCCTGAAGTACACAGGAATGGGAATAACAGCCCCCAACAAACCCAACCACCACTCCCCTTCCCCCTTCCTAACAAGCATCTTATCTCCATTTTAGAAAGGTTGTCTTTCCTATCTTATCAAGGGTCATCTGTTCACGAATTTTAAAAATGACAAACGGCTCGCTGGGTTGTTCATGTTTTATGCTGCTGGAACTGAGTGCCTGAATGAAATAATATAGGAAGGCAGGAAGTTACTCCCTACAGCATGAACCTTGGGCTTTTTCTGACGTCTTGACTGACCTGCAGGAAGTCACTCCAT
>NW_011479693.1:4562-5279 GCF_000754665.1 Bison bison bison | reverse complement strand
TTTCATTTTTTTAAATTAAGGATTCCCTTTCATTCAGTAGTTCCTTTGCAGCCCCATGGACTTGTAAGAATTCCAGAACATTACCATAATATATGAATATAGGTAGGGCCCATTACATGCCAGGCACTGTCATAACTGCTTGAATAATATGAAGATGTAGGTATGATTATCACCTTCATTTGAAAGATGAGAAAAATGAGACACAGAGAGGTCAAAGAACTGGCTCAAGGTCACACAGCCTATAAAGGCAAATCCAGGTCTTGAACCCAAGTGGTCTGGCTTGAAAGTATATGCTTTTAATGGCTATGTGGAAGCGATCTTAAATCGACCTGGTGGTTCCCCCTCTAGGCTTTGACAGTACTGTTTATACTAGGGTTAAGAACTTACCACATTCAATTGCTATTATCTGTCTACAAGTTTGTCTATATCTGCCCTGGTTCTTCACCTTAAACCCCTTGAGGAAAGGAATCCTGCCTTACTTTTATTTTTGTCCAGGATCCAAGGCAGAGTATATGTTAAGTGCTCACCAAATGTTAGTTAAAATAAATGACCCTCCTTGTTTTCGAGGAAACTCATAACTCTCAACTGAGATCCAGAGAGCTGATAAAGATGATGACAGAGGTCAGACAAGAACCCGGTGGCCTGGCCCCCAGTCTGGCACTTGTTCTGCCCTGCCTCCATGTTCTTGTTAGCTTGGGGGACTGGAGGTAAGGTTAT
>NW_011479693.1:0-451 GCF_000754665.1 Bison bison bison | reverse complement strand
TAAAGGGGGAGAGTAAAAGCCAAGACATTTCAAGTGCTATTCAGTGGGGGTAGCACTTCTAACTCTGTGGGGTAGAGATTGTGTCCCGTTTACCTTGCAGCTCCATGGTTCCATGCTTGACACAAAATAAGTGCGTAATAATAAGTATTGGCGTGCCTGCTAAGCCACTTCAGTCCTGTCCAACTCTGTGTGACCCTATGGACTGTAGCCTGCCAGGCTCCTTTGTCCATGGTATTCTCCAGACAAGAATACTGGAGTGGATTGTCATGCCCTCCTCCAGGGGATCTTCCAGACCCAGGGATCGAACCCGTGTCTGTTACGTTGCCTGCATTGGTGGGCGGGTTCTTTACCACTAGCACCACCTGGGAACCTGAAAGTATTAGTAATACTTTGGAAACTATTTGGCAGCATCTACTGAAACTGAATCTAGTAACTATACTCCAAGATGTGT
>NW_011479692.1:4435-4959 GCF_000754665.1 Bison bison bison | reverse complement strand
AGATAGTATCTAGAATCTTAGCATCACACTTTATCTCATCAAGCTGAACCAAAATTCCATCTAGTATCATAGACTTCATTTTTCAGAGCAGTTTTAGAATTGAATGAAAAGCACAGAGATTTTAGGCAGGCTACACAGGCAGGCTACAGTCCATGGGCTCACAAAGGGTCAGCACCTCCACAGTCCACAGAGTAGCAGAGTCGGACACAACTGCAGCGACTTAGCACACAGGCACACACCCCTGATTTGGACGCCCATTGCTGGTTTTCTGTCCAGAAGTGAAGATGCCTGCACTCTCTGAACTTTGACCCCACTCTCTTCGATTCAGAAGAATTGTTGGTCTCTTTGGTTTCTTGCTGCCTGAGCTTTAGGCCTGGAAATCTGTAGAGGCTGGAGATGTCATAAGTCTCACTTCACTTGTTTCTTTTCTTTTTTTATAAATGGTTAAGCACATAACATTTAATTAGCTAATTCATTAATTTGGCTGCCTTGGACCTTAATCATGGCAGGCAGGATCTTAGTTG
>NW_011479692.1:0-466 GCF_000754665.1 Bison bison bison | reverse complement strand
ATTTTCATTCGTTTCTATGCAAATTTTGATTTCTTTTTGATTTCTTCTGTGATTTGTTGGTTATTCAGCAGGGTGTTTTTCATCCTCCATATGTTGGAATTTTTAATAGTTTTTCTCCTGTAATTGAGATCTAATCTTACTGCATTGTGGTCAGAAAAGATGCTTGAAATGATTTCTAATTTTTTGAATTTACCAAGGCTAGATTTATGGCCCAGGATGTGATCTATCCTGGTGAAGGTTCCATGTGCGCTTGAGAAAAAGGTGAAATTCATTGTTTTGGGATGAAATGTCCTATAGATATCAATTAGGTCTAACTGGTCTATTGTATCATTTAACGTTTGTGTTTCCTTGTTAATTTTCTGTTTAGTTGATCTATCCATAGGTGTGAGTGGGGTATTAAAGTCTCCCACTATTATTGTGTTATTGTTAATTTCTCCTTTCATACTTGTTAGCATTTGTCTTACAT
>NW_011479691.1:18651-20085 GCF_000754665.1 Bison bison bison | reverse complement strand
GTGGTCTCGGTGCTGAGCGTGACGTGTTCCTGGGGCTGGTCCTGGGAGACTTCTGCCAGGCCCGTGGGGCGAGTATAGCCGTGGGGCACTCGTTTCTTGGGAAGCTGGTCTCCTTGAGTCCCTGCGTGGCCTGAGGGAGGGGTGGCCACGCAGATTCCTGGATGTGGCTCAATCTCTGTGGTGTACACGCTAGTCATGGGCCTTCGGTGTCCACTTCCAGAGGCCTCTTTCCCTGGGATGTCCTTGGGCAGTGCAAGGCCGAGAGTGGTGGGTCTCCTTCACCCCACTTGTGGCTTATGCATTTCGGCTACAGCCCTGCCTGCTGTGGGCTGGGTCCTGATGTGTGGCCAGGCATGGACTTGGCCAAATGGTGGGCACCCTGTTCAGGAAGGCTGGGCCTGCCCAGCTGTGGTCCACATCTGCCCTGGGTCTGCTCAGACAGGGACAGGGCCATGGCAGCTGGTGGTGAACAGGTCTCGTGGCGTTGGAGACCCTTGTTGAGGTGTCCTCGTGGTCAGGGAATGGCTGCCCTCTTCCCAGATTCAGGACAGTCCTGCTTTTAAGTGGACACGGGGTTTTCAGGGGTTTGGGTAAGATCCAGACCCACAAGCCTTTGTCTGGGCCTGGTTGGCGAAGCCCCAACCAGGCTTTTGCTCTAGTCGGGCCTTTAGGGGTCGGGGTGGGGGCCGGCCTGGCAGCCATGCGGTCCTCATGGGGCTTCTCCCTCCAGTCACGCCGATGATGGAGCTGAAGCCGAACGCAGGCAGCGACCGTGCCTGGGTCTGGAATACCCATGCCGACTTTGCCGATGAGTGCCCCAAGCAGGAGCTCCTGGCCATCCGCTTCCTCAACGCCGAGAGTAAGTGGGCCTGGACGTGTGTGGGGGGCCCTCCGGGGAGGCCCGCGCTCACAGGGCTGTGTCCAGCCTGCCTTCCCCGGGCTGCGGCGTCCTCTCGCTGGTGTTGTCGAGCGTGGCACCCAGTCGCTGGCCGCCTGGTGCTGAGGCGGCCTCGCCTCTGCTCTGTGGGGCCTGCTCCAGCACAGTGCCTGGCAGGATGGGCTGCCCAGATGGGAGCGGGGTGTCCTTGGGACCCTCCAGGACTGTGTCCCCCTTGCTGCTCAGGGATCTTTGGGGGCAACCTCTCTTATCTCTGCAGATGCACAGAAATTTAAGACGAAGTTTGAAGAATGCAGGAAAGAGATTGAAGAGAAAGAAAAAAAAGGTGCCGCGGGCCTGTGGGTGGGGGCTCTGCAGACTCACTCTGCACCCAGCCGCAGCCCCAGGCGGGTGCTTTTTCCGTCTGCCACAGGAACTTGCGGGGGCTGTGACCTCTGCCCTGTTACGGGCAGCACAGCTACCCCGGTACACGGGTGCTTTCTGGGGGTGGGCTGGCTGTGTCTCCCTGGGGCCGTGGGGGCTTGGGGAGGTGCTTG
>NW_011479691.1:13568-16312 GCF_000754665.1 Bison bison bison | reverse complement strand
TTCACGTGAGTCGGCCGCGGCGGGCGCCGGGGGCCAGAAGGGGCAGGGCTGCGCGCAGGGCGCTGCACTCGCCCGGCGGGACTGGACCCCACCGGGGACTGGGACAGTGGGCTGGGCCGGGTGGGGGGCGACAGGGCTGTGGGCGCCGCGAGCCCCCACTCTGGGCCATGGCTGATGCCAGCCAGGCAGAGCCAGGTGAGTCCTGGGTGTGAGGACCCTGGTATCCTGCAGGCCCCCCCCCCACCCGCACCCTGGAGTGCCCAGGCAGGCCCCCCTGGGTGCAAGGCGCCCGCCCGCCCAGGGCAGCGGAGTGCGTGTGGGTCTGCACGGGGTGTGGCTGCAGCCCTGCCCTCCCTGTGGGCCCAGGAGGGGACGCCGGCCACCCAGGGCCACCACCCCCCCTTGCAAGCAGTGGACGGTGGCTCCCAGGTGCCCTCCCGGCCGTCCGGCCCCAGGCCCCAGCCAAGTTGTTCCCGTGTAGGTGTGGCCTGGCCCGGCTGCCACGTGCCTGCCCCACGGCCACTGCCGACACTGGCCTGGCAGTGCCCTCCTCTTTCCCTTGACCTCCTCAGGAAGGCCCAGTGGTCATGGCCAAAGGACCCAACCAGGCCACACCCAGGGACTCTGGTTCCAGTGGGCACTGGGACCTTTGAGGCAGGGGGCCGGCCGGTCCTGGGCTAGTGCAGACCAGGCGGGTGCTGATGAAAAGGTTCCCTCTGCGTTGTCGTGACCCTGCCCCCTGCCCCCCACCCCAGGCACAGGGAGCAGTTGGGAACCCCGGCTTTAGCCATGCAGGTCTGCGGCCACTTCCTGCCATGGTTTCCAGACTGGGACATGGCCAGGTGACCGGAATAACTACCGCTCCAGCCTTTCTGGGGACCTGAGGCTTAGGGTGACTGCGGCCAGCCGGGCACCCTTTCCCCTCGGCAGGGACGCGGGCAGCGGCCCAAGGCTGACCAGGCTGCAGTGGGCGCCCGCAGGCGAGTGGGCCCTGCTGGGCTGGGTGGGCGCCACAGGCTGCCAGGAGCGTGTTTAAAAAAGGCTGTGTGGATGGGCTTATTTCTGGCTTTGGCGAGCAGACGTGTTCTCGTCACTGAGATGCTGCTGGCTGTGGGCAGCGGGCGCAGGCCGAGGGGGGACGTGTCCCGCGGGAGCTTCTGGGGGGCGGGCTCCCTGCTCTGGCCTCTGGGCCCCGGTGGGGTTCCCCGGGGGAGCCTCAGCCCTGCTTCCTCGCAGCCTGGCCTCCGCTCGCTGGTCCTGGTTCCTCACCCCCAAGTGCAATTCAGCTTTCGTCCTTCTGACTTTAAAAGGAATTCGTGTTCTTGGTGAGAACTTGTGAGATGTAAGGGAAAAGTTTAACAAGAAGCTGAGCTTAGCATCATCCCCTCTCCTGCTCAGAGCACCCTGACCCCCCAAGGAAGGGTTCTTGTCCTGTGGCTTCCCTTGGTTTCAGAAGGTCCCGATGGCCCCATCCCTGGGGGTGAGCATGCAGGGTCCCTGCCCTGCCTCTGTGCTCAGCGCCCCAGGGCAGCTTGGTGTGGAAGGTGGCGCGGGGGCTCGGGCCGTGTCCAGGTGCAGCGTCCTCTTGCCTGGGACCCTCCCTGCACCCCCGGGCCGTGCTCCTTGGCCGAGTGACCATCAAGGACCCTGGCCTGCTCTCAGCCCAGTCCTGCTGGGCTCCACCAAGGTGGTGCGGTTCTGCACGGGTTCTGCCAGGCCACCCAGGCCCAGTGGTGCCGCCTGCAGTGGGCTGTTCCGGGTGGGCAGGGGACCGGGCAGTGCCTTCCTTGGACAGGCCTCGCGTCCCCCTAGCTCTGGTCCCAGGCCCTGCGCGGAGCCAGACCCCCGCTCCGGGGCTCTCCCCACCCTGCCTTGGGCCCCCATGGGATCGGGACTCTGTGTTCTCTGCTTCTTGGACTTTGCGGGACACTGGGGCCCCTGGCCCCTTTCTGCGCTCAGGAAATATGAGCTGCCTGTTTGAGGTAGGTCGGCGCGGACAGCAGCTCCTGGTGTGGCTCGGAGTGGGAGCCCAGGCTGAGGGGACTGGGGACCCCTGCTTTGGGCCAGCTTGCTGAGCATCTTGGCTGGCAGGACATTCAGACCTGCCACCAGGAGAGGCTGGGCATGGCGAGCATGCCCAGAGGTGGGGTCCCCCTGCTGAGGAAGGGCAGCATGCCACAGGGGAGCTGCCCGGCAGCCCTCCTCCTCCAGGAAGCTTCCCTGGGTTCTCAGAACAGTCCTGTCCCCCTGGGCACCAGAAGGCTCAGTGCCAGGCCGGCTTAGGTGCTGGGTCGGGGGTGTCTGAGAGCCCCAGGCCAGGTCCCTGACCCGCCCCTTCCCACTCCTGGAGCCACCCTGCAGGGTGACGGGGACCTTGTGAGCATCAGAGAGCCGGGGCTGTGGGGCCGGGACCCACGTCGGGCCTGTGCTGTCTTGTCTTTCTGGACCCACTGGGTTCCCCTCTGGATGTCGCATAGAGGCGTAGGCACGATGGACCTGAGTGGTCCCTATGCCCAGTCGGGCCATGAGGCCTGGCCTAGGACCAAGCCAGCCTGCAGTGGGCCCACATGGATGGGCCCCCTTGCAGGGGCTGCAGGGAGAGGTGAGCCCCCTGCCACGACCTGCCACGTGTGGCCTGAGGAGCCCCGGTGCCCTGAGGCACGTTCCTCCTCTGCTCGGGGGTCCGTGGGGTAGGTGCAGGAAGCCAGAGGCCCTCCTGGCCGGACCAGGGCAGAGTGGCCGCC
>NW_011479691.1:9799-10666 GCF_000754665.1 Bison bison bison | reverse complement strand
TACTGATCCTGCACACCTCGACAAGGGAGAAGCCCGCAGGCCTGGACTCTGCGTGCCGCAGCTGAGGCCTGACACAGCCACAGACAAATACATAAGACAATGAAACAAGGCTGTCTGGGTGCAGATGCACCTAGGCCCAGGCTCTGAGACCGCACTCCACAGGGGACGGCACGCATCCTCCGCACCGTGCATTTACAGACCAGGGCCGCTTCCCACATCACACCCCAGAACCTCCCTGGAAGCAGGGGCCTGCTGGGCCAGGGACAGGTCTCAGTGAGGCCCAGGGCTGGCCTGAGCTGCCCAGCGGGTCACTGGCCTCTGCCCATCAGACCGCATGCGCAGAGAGGGTCTCTCACCCTCTGTGTCCACCCCTCCCAGGGCAGGGCACCCAGCAAAGATCTCCAGTGGGGATGGGAGGACAAGCCTTGGCTCTGGCCAACCCCTCCTGCCCTTCTCTGAGCCTCAGCTTTCTCAACTGGAAGTTGAGTTCCTGGCAGGCGCTGGGGTGTGGCTGGGTCAGAGCTGGCTCTGGTGGCCACCCTGAGCACTGCATGTGTGTGGCCTAAGGCCGCTGCCCCAACGTCCCCTCCCCACACACCTGCCACACCCCAGACTGAGCTCTCCCTGCTGTCCGACACAGGTGCCCATGGTTGACACGCGCCGTGTCCCCAGCCGTCCCTGTCTACAATGGCATCCTCTTCCTCTTTGTCCTGGCCAACTTCAGCATGGCTACCTTCATGGACCCTGGCGTCTTACCCCGAGGTAGGGCCCTGTGCGGGGCGGCTCCCCACTCTCTCTCGCTCGCGTGTGAGGGGCTGGACGAGGGCAAGCCGGGCCGGGAGCGGAGTGGCTGGGGGAGGGGTGGGC
>NW_011479691.1:4418-6209 GCF_000754665.1 Bison bison bison | reverse complement strand
AAGGACAGGGAGGAGCGGGAGCGGCTGCTGCGCTCTCAGGCCGACTCACTCTTCGGCGACTCGGGAGTCTATGACACGCCCAGCTCCTACAGCCTGCAGCAGGCCGGCGTGCTGTCCGAGGGCCCACGTGGCCTCGGGCTGCGCTGCGGCTCCCGGGATGACCTGGTGGCCGGGCCTGGCTTCGGGGGCGCCCGCAACCCCGCTCTGCAGACCTCGTTGTCCTCGCTGTCCAGCGCGGTGAGCCGGGCACCACGGACCTCCTCCTCCTCCCTGCAGACAGACCTGGCCAGTAGCGGCGGCCCAGGGGTCCGTCCCACCAGCGGCCCACACAGGTCGCCGGTGCACCAGGTGCCCCCGTCCCCACCTGGCACCCCCTGCTCACCCTCCTATGCTGGCCCCAAGGCCGTCGCCTTCATCCATGCGGACCTCCCGGAACCGCCGCCCTCGCTGGCTGTGCAGAGGTGGGTGCTGGAGTGTGGCTGGCCACTGGGCACGGGGCAGGGGTCTGCGGGGCTCTTGGCTGGGAGGCTGCCCAGGAGGCCTGAGGCTACCCTGGGGGGTGGGCCTCATCCGGCCTGGAGGCTCCTGCTGGCCAGTGTGAGGGTCACCGGCTCCAAGGACGCCCTGGACACCCTGGGGTGGGGGCAGGTGATTTTGCACCTTGAGCCAACAGCCCGCACCCTTCCCGGGCTGACAGACCCAGCACGTGGGGAATCCTGGGTCTTTCTAGAGATGGTCAACTGCCCGAGTTCAGAAGGCCAAGTCAGGGTGATGTCATCCTGCAGCGGGATATGCACTCTGGGCACCATGGTCCTGGCCGTCCAGGGCCTTCCCTGCTCAGAGACGGGCAAAGGGAGGCTCAGGCAGGGGGCGGAGGCAGGCTGGGTGACAGGCCCAGTGGGCGGCAAGGTCCATGCTATTGGTCAGCGCCCAGCGGCTGCAGGGCTGAAGGGCAGCCCCTCTCTTTCCTCAGAGGGAGCAAGGAGGAGGTCAGAGGGTGACTGTGGGCTCCCCAGCTCAGGGCGCCAGGACACGGATGCACTGGCCAGGGTCCACCTGGCCTCCCTGTGCTCTTGGTCTGTGCTGAGCAGCCTGGGAAAGAAGGGATGGTGGCTGTTCTGACAGATGTCTGTCCTCCACCCCCCGTCCCCCATCTCCACGTGGGACTGTCCAGCTCAGAGGCAGGGGCTGCCCAGGGTTCCGTCTGTCTGTGTCCTCTGTCCGTTGCCTCCGCTGGCCGTGTTCTGCCGTGTACCCGTGTTCACAGTGTGCGTGTGTCTGCTTGTTTCGATGCAGGGACCACCCTCAGCTGAAGACCCCCCCAAGTAAGCTTAATGGGCAGTCCCCGGGTCTGACCCGCTTGGGGCCGGCCCCTGGCCCCCCGGGACCCTCCGCCAGCCCCGCCCGGCACACGCTGGTTAAGAAGGTGTCCGGCGTGGGTGGGACCACATACGAGATCTCGGTGTGAGGACCGACTGCCCCCGTCGCCGAGCACCATGGGAACCACGACCCCCCGCGGCCACCCCTCCCAGCTTCTCTGCCCCTGGTGCGGACGCCTCGGCGAGGAAAGCCATGCCTCCACGGCCCGTCCCTGGTCCCTCGGCCGCCCGTCCGCACCTGCTCACCAGGTGTTGCGGGGCTGTGGGCCATGGGGCTGCAGGGCCTGCGTGTTGGTGGTTCTGCTCCCGTGAGCTGGGGCGGCGAGAGGCACGGAGCGCACCTGTGCCCCTGAGGTTGTCACCCGGCCGGCTCCACCCGCTTCCCTTCTGTGTGGGTTCCCGTGGCCCAGAG
>NW_011479691.1:0-468 GCF_000754665.1 Bison bison bison | reverse complement strand
ATCCCGTCCCCTCCCCTCCCCCGCCCCCCGGCCCACCTGGGACTGCTGCACGAAGGACTCCTCGCCCCTGCACAGCTCCTGCCGCAGCAGTTGCAGAGGGGCCCTGTCTTCCAGGGGCTGGGCGCAGGCCTGCTCAGGGGGCTGTGGAGGAGCCCCCGGCTCAGCCCCAAGGCCATCGGCAGCGTCCGTGGTCATGGACTGCTTGGGAGTGGGGTGGGGGGAACGCATGGAGCCACAAGGCGCTCCACAGTGCCACCCGCAGTCCTGCCGGGCCGTGCCCCGTCCCGCACTCACCCAGGCCAGGGCCGTGCAGCTCGAGTGCTCGGGGCACAAGGGCAGGAACTGCTGCCCCGGCCCCAGGAGGGCCCCCAGCTGCTCCCGCAGATCCTGGTTCTGCCTCTTCTGGGGTGGGGCACAGAGATGGGGAGATGGGGACAGCCGTGTCTGGGGTGGGGCTGGAGAGAGGGC
>NW_011479690.1:40474-42103 GCF_000754665.1 Bison bison bison | reverse complement strand
GCCCGCAGGCCTGTGGGGTGAGGTCGGAGGTCACGGAATGAAGGCTGAGCCTGGGCTCCACAGCACCCCCCTGGCACTGGGACCACGTGTAGTCCGGCTGCACGAAGGCTGCCCAGGAAGCTGTCTGTCCCTCCAGGCCCCGTGTGTGCCGGTCTTGTCGTGGGTGGCGTCCAGCGGCTGACCCTGCTTCAGGTCCTCCTCCCAAATGAGGACAGAGTGTGCTGGAACCCACAGGTACAGAGGCAGGGATGGGCCGTCTGGGGGACGCCAGCCCAGGGAGGAATCCTCCCTGGCTCCTGAGCGCTGGGCTCCTCCTTGGTTTCCTTTTCAGCCTCCACTCGGGGCAGGAGGGCTCGAGGGGAGCTTCTGGAACAGCCCTGCAGCTGCCGAGGGGGACAGGGAGGCCTGCGGAGGGGCTGGGGTCGCTCTCAGCAGCCCCTGTGGCTCCCACCCCTGCAGGCGTAGCCCCCGCCCTTCTGGAGTCTGCCAGCCCCTCAAACGCTCCGTGTGTGAGACATTCCAGCCTTAGCTCCCTCCCTGGAAACTGGAAAGGCTGAACAAAGCAGTCCCATGGTTAGCACTCTGCTCGTCCACTTCTGGGGGCCTGGGTTCAATCCCTGGCTGGGGAGCCCAGGCCTTCGAGAGGAGGGACCCTTGTGAGGTGAGCCCTGTGTTCACTTCTGCTCTCTCCCAAAGGGCACTTTCCAAATTGCGGGGCAGGGCAGCAGAGCCCGAGGGAGCAGAGGGCTTGCTGGGTGGGGAATGGAGGTCAGACTTTGGGGCTGCTGAGGGGCCTCGGGCTTGAGGGGACCCCTGGGTGCTCAGAGCTCCTGAGCTGGTCACGCCCAGAGGCAGCTGCCAGAGGCCCGGGGCTGACAGAACCTCAGAAGGAGCTCAGAGCGGCAGCTCCTCCAGGGAGGGGGTGATCGGTGGGCCTCCCGGCCTCCCAGCTGAGGCTGCTGGGCAACACCGTGGGAGTAAGGACCTCACGGCGAGGGTGAGAAGCGCCCCTTGGTGAGGAGTGCAGAACCGCAGTGGGCCTGAGCTGACGCCTGACACCGCGCTCGGGCAGATCCAGGGCACCTCCTGCCCAAACAAAACTCAACGCTGTACGAAAGGTGACGGAGTCAGAGACGGACTCAGAGACGAGCCGCACGGTGGGGCTGGCAGAGCACGGTGACATCACGCCAACCGTGGAGCTAAAAGACGAAAAAGAGGGAAGGATGGACAAAAGGTCTGATTAGCAAACAAGAATTCTTTATGCAGCGGAAGTGTTCTTCAGAAATGAGACAGAAAGAACTGAAATCTGAGAGAGTCAGTCCCACGCACATGCCCCACAGGAGACCCACAGGGAATTCTCCGGGCTGAGGGAGACCCTCAGGTGGAAGCACAGATGAGCAAGAATGGACAGACAGCCCAGGAAGGCGAAATGAATAGGTAAATACAAACAGGACGCTGTCTCTGTCTACAGATGGCGTGATCTGTATATAAAACATCCAAAGGAAGTCACTACAAAACTATTAGAACTGATCTCCGTTTTGGCAAGATTGGAAAGTCAACATACAAACACCTGCATCTCTACACATGAGCAGGAAGCAAGCTGAAAATAAAACAGAAAAATAATTCCCC
>NW_011479690.1:37606-38699 GCF_000754665.1 Bison bison bison | reverse complement strand
GGGAAAGACTGAGGGCAGGAGGAGAAGGGGACGACAGAGGATGAGATGTTTGGATGGCATCACCGACTCGATGGACATGAGTTTGGGTGGACTCGGGAGTTGGTGATGGACAGGGAGGCCTGGCATGCTGCCGTCCAGGGGGTCGCAGAGTCGGACACGACTGAGCGACTGAGCAACCACAATAACGACAAAGTGAAAGAATGTAGCCTCACTTTGTTTTTTTTTTAATTTTTAAAAGTTAAAAAACTTCTTTTGCTGCACCGTGTGGCTTACAGGGTCTTAGCTCGCCGAGCAGGCACTGAACCCGGGGCCCCAGCAGGGAGCACCGAGCGCTGGTCCCTGGACACCGGGGATCCCGGGCTCAGTCACTTCGGAAAGCAGCGGTGGGGCCTCAGAGTGTTGAAAACAGAGTGGCTGTATGACGCGGGAATTCCACTCAGTGGTCACTGTCTCCCCTCCCCGGGAACGAATGCTTCTTTCAACACATGACTTCACCGCCACATGAGCCACAATCCCCCTTGAAACGGAAACCGCACAAGCGTTCCTCGTCCCTTCTTTGGGGCGCAGACCTCAAAGCGCGGCTGCGGACCGCGCGGTGACTCTGTCCGCCTTTCTGCGAGACCACCTTTCTGCGAGACCACCCTTCTGCGAGACCACCCTTCTGCGAGACCACCTTTCTGCGAGACCACCCTGCCGCTCCCCAGCAGCCGCACCGTTCACGCTCCCATCTCTCCACTCCTCCGCAGGACTCCAGTTCTGGCTTTTTCTTGTTGAAACAGGAGCCGTTCTGACGGGTGTGAGGGCACGGCATCTGTCGGTTTTAGCTGTCATCCTGGTGCTGGGTGGAGAGCGGGGTCGTAGGTGGACCTGGGAGCCTGGTCCGTGTAGGTCAGAGCTCTGGCGGGATCCCGGGGCTCAGGGCAGCTGGAGCCATGGGGAGGGGAGTGGGAAGCGGGTCCGATCCACATGGAAGGCAGAGTCAGAGCAGGCGGGAGAGGGTGCCCTGCCCTGGGGCCCTGGCCAGCTGTGCCCCCTCCCTGCCGTCTCCCCTCCAGCGCACGGCTGGCCCAGGCCAGCTTAGGAGCTGGGGCCG
>NW_011479690.1:36043-37407 GCF_000754665.1 Bison bison bison | reverse complement strand
CCTGGGATCCTGCACGGCCTCTGAGGGCCTGGGCCACGTGAGGTTTACAGGCAGCTGGGGCAGGACCTGGGGCGCTCAGCGTGCTGGCCTCCGGGGGCTGGGGACGAGCCGGTGGCCCCCATGTGGCCTGTGGGCGGGCGGAAGGCAGTCCCGGAGCTCCAGGCCGTGGGCCGCGGAGCTCCCCACAGCTTCACCTGGGGTGGCTGCGAGGGGAGGGGTGGGAGCCCCAGAGATGGGCTCGGGCAAAGGGGCCCTCAGAGGTGTATGCGGGGGGAGCTCCCTGCAGGCCCTGGCCGGTGCTTCCTTCTCTGGCTTTGACCCCGGGGATCTGAGCCTGAGGTGGGGCTGCGGCCCGCAGAGCGGCTGACCCGGGCTCTGGGGGTCGGCCGGAAGCAGAGACAAGCTGGGGCCGGGGGTCCCACCCTGGCACCGTGTAACAGGCATCTGTACCGCCGTAAGCGCCATTGTCACTGGTCTTGACCGTAATCAACAACTTCAGCCGTGCAGAGCTCTGACCCTCACCCTCACCAACCGGAACGTACACACAGCCGACCCTGACCTGATTCTAGAGCCGGGCTCCCTCCTCTGGGGTGAGGGGTGCCTGCTCCCTCTGGTTTGGACAGACCGGCAAATGGACACGAGCCAGGAAGCAGGCGCGGCGCCGGGCGCCTCTGCGGTGCTCACGTGTCCACTTGCGGGCACTCGTGTCCCTTACCCCGCCTCCTTGGTGGGGACCCTGCTGGGCCCCGCCTACCCTGTCCTAAGTGTTTCTGCCCTCCGTCAGGGGTGAAGGACGCCCCCTCTCCCCTGCGCCAGGACAGGCGAGGTCTGGGGTCGTGGGAGAGGGAGGAGATGACCTTGCAGTGCCGGCCCCTCCTCTGCTCCGGCAGTGGCCTGCAGTGGGTGGCTCCTGCAACCCCAGGGCCGGGCGGTCAGGGGGTGCGGGCAGAGAGGGGCCCGTGAGGGCTGGCCCCTGCCTCCCTGCACAGCTAGCAGCGAGCCTGCTTCCGAGGGGAGCACGCAGCTGGCAGTGGGGTCTCGGGGAGCCCCCAGATTGGGCCCTGGCTCCAGACCGGGTGCGGGAGGGAGAACACGGGAGCCTGGCCCGCAGCTGTCTGTCTGTCTGTCCCCCTGTGCAGGAAGTGCCCGCCTCACCCTGCCCCCACCCTGCCTGGGCAGGGGGCAGGGCCTGGGGGGCCCTGGGGTGGGCTCAGAGCAAAGGCCTCCTCTTTCTGCTCACCTGCAGGACAGACTGGCTTTTAACAGACAGGCTCCTACTGAGGGTCCTGGGCAGGACGGGAGGACAGCCTGGCCTGAAGACCCTGCGCCCCTCTCCTCGTGGGGGGCCCGTGGCTGGGAGGGGT
>NW_011479690.1:23031-34704 GCF_000754665.1 Bison bison bison | reverse complement strand
GTCCCCACACGCCTCCCAGGGAACCCTGGATGGCGGGGCAGGCCTGAGCGTGTCTGTACAGAGGACGGTCTGGGGTCCCAGAGTGGGCTGCTGGCTCTGGGACGGACACAGGACAGGAGTACAAGGCAGGTGGGACAGGAGGAGTCCATGGAGAGGCTGGCCTCGGCCTGACCCAGCAGGGCCTGTAGGAGGAAGGCGCGGCTGAGTGCTCCAGTCTCGGGCAACTGGACACTCTGCTCTGGCAGCTGCTGAGAAGGACCGTCTGGGAAGCGGCCAACCCACAGGGCCCCGGGCTCCCCACTCTCGGGGCACAGCAGCTCTGGGGGCCCCAGCAAGTCCGCCCAGGAAGAGCCGCGGCCAACCCACAGGGCCCCGGGCTCCCCACTCTCAGGGCACGGCAGCTCTGGGGGCCCCAGCAAGTCCGCCTAGGAAGAGCCGTAGGGGCAGGCTGCTGGAGGCTGGTGAACTGCACGTTTGGAGGCCTGGGAAGGAGACACGCATGCATAAAGGCGTGCACGCTCCTGGGTGTCATTTTTAATTTTCACTTTATACAATGTTTTACGGTTTGAAAGTTTTTCAAGTTGCATTAGTTTTGCAGTTTAAAAAAACTAAGCAAGCAAGCTGCAACTAGCACAGGGGTATCACAGGGTCCCAGGTGCTAGGTGGACCCAGGCTGGGCCCCTGCTGCTATCCTAGCCTTTTCTTTATTTGACCATGACTTTTAGTGCATGTTTATATAATATTCAGAAATACCTTCAGGGAAGGAGGAAAAGAAAAGCCTCCGATTGCTGTGGCTTAACACAGAAGGTCTTCTTCCTCACCTCATAAGAAGTAGGGAGGAGCTGGCACCTAGCTTGGTTCAGTGGCTCAAGGGTGGGTTTCGGGGCCAGGTCTTTGCCTCATGGTTGCAGGATGGCTGCAGCAGGTCCAGCCATCAAGTCCACATTCAAGGTATTATGCAGCTGCACATGCCCTTTTTCTTGGGAAAGCAGGTGTCATCAGCTCAGCGTGAGTCTCAGGCCACTCCTGGCCATGAGACAGTCTGTCAAGAGATCCATCAAATTGGCTTGGAACAAGTGCACCTCATCCCTGGGTGTGGACCCATTGCTGATCTGAGCAAAACTGCTGAGACGAGTGGCTGCTGTAGTGAGTGCTGGCTGGGGAGGACTGCCTTCCTGACATCTGACCGCTCTGCACGCAGCCTGAGGGGTGGGCCACGGACGTTCACCCCTTCCCACGCCCTGACGAGAGGCTCCACCCGCACAGCCTCTCCCTGCCCCCCAGAACCCTCCTCTGACTCCTCCAAACCTTTTCCCTGCCCAAAGGACGGACCCTCCTCCAGGAAGCCTCCGGGCCTGCTGGTCTCTGCCGGCACAGGGCACTTCCGCCCACGCCCCCCGCCTCGGCCCGGGGTCCAGCGTGTCCAGGCACCCGTCCCTCTGCCCCCATGTCCCCTACCTCCTCTCGGGCCCACCTGGGACCCCCACCTTCCCTGCCCCCTGGCTCTTCCTGCCCCGAGCTGAGAACTGGGTGTCTCCAGGCCTCCTTTGCCTTCTCCCCACCCCCTTCAGCTTGCTGTGCACACAGCTTCTCTCTGCTCCCCTCCCCCAGTTGCCCCTTCTCAGGTTTGCCCCTGCCCTAGTGCTGGTCTGAGTTCTGGCCCCTCTGCAGGGTCACCCCACCCCTGCTGCTAAATGACTCCTCAGTGAGTCTCTCCAAAATGCTCTGCGTTCTTCCAAAGCACCAATCACCTTCCTACTATATAACTGTCTTACTAAGATTACTGTTTAATAATTCTTTCAAGATTTATGTTTTTGGCTGTGGTGGGTGTTCGCTGCTTTGCCAGGGCTTTCTCCAGTTGCAGCGAGAAGGGGCATTCATTGTGGTGTGCGGGCTTCTCATTGCTTCCCTTTTTGTGGAGCAGGGACTTCGTGAGCTAACTGGCCCCCTGTCCTGACCGCACCCCTCTGACTGCAGCCCCCCGGGCTGGCCCAGGCTTCTGAGCGGCCGGCTTGTTCTGGGCCCGTGCTTCTTCCCTCTGACTGGCAGGGTCCTGCTGCTCAGCGTCGGGCCCCCGCGGCTCTCAGCTTGGCAGGAATCTCCCCATCTGCTCTCAGTGTCCGCCCGGGCTTCTCCTCTCTGTAAGCGTTGCTGGCTGTGCTCTGGGGGGAGTAGCTTTCCTGCCATCGCAGCTGGTGAACGTGCTCCCCAGCAGCCTTCCTTCTGCTGTCACGCAGAGATTCAGTCTCTGGGTGGCATCTCCCCACAGGCTGTGGCCCCTGCCAGCCCCGCCCAGGACACAGGTCTCTTGTCCAGGAGTTGGGACGGCCAGCTGGCCCCTACACTTTCTAAGGGGGGGTTGTAGCTTTTAGAACCTGGAAGGGAATCGTCTCCTGACTCGTTTTCAAAGTTGACTAAACTTTTTTCAAGTTTCGAGGTTCAATGTGGATCTTTTCTCTTCCACATAAATCTTAGCGTTTAAGGAGGTTCTTAGAAAAAAATCAAATAGCATTTTCTTTAGGATTGTGCTGGGTTTAGCGCAGATTTCCCATCCCTTCTACTGTTTTTTGTATAACTTTGAAAGTCTCTATTAAAAAATGGATGCTGGCCAGGATTTGTGGCCCTTTGAGGGGCAGTGGCGGGCGAGCTCTGATCCTGTGCGCATGTCTGTATGTGGACCTCTGTGTGCCCCTCTCTCATGTCCTCTTTGCTTGAAGCTTGTTTTTTCCTACTTGTGAGTTGGACGTTTGATTATTTATCTGTTCTATGGGCTTCCCTGGAGGCTCAGATGGTAAAGAATTCGCCTCCAATGTGGAGACCTGGGTTTGAGCCCTAGGTTGGGAAGATCCCCTGGAGAAGGAAATGGCAACCCACTCCAGTATTCTTGCCTGGAGAATCCCATGGACAGAGGAACCTGGCAGCTACAGTCCACGGGGTCAGAAAGAGGTGGACACGACTGAGCAACTAGTTCTAAGGACTAGAGCCTGGGGCTGCAGTCCACGGGGTCAGAGTCGGACACGCCTGCGTGGCTGAGCGCGGCGTGAGCAGCTGCCTCTATTTTCCCCGACTTCACCTGCAGGCTCTCGCTCCCCTTCTACACTGAAGTGAAAACCTGCACAGTCTCTGCCTCTGTGCCCTCATCTCACCTCCAGCTTTAAGAAAACAGTAAGCCGCAGTTCATTTCATGGAAAGATGGGCTTGATAAAGGACAGAAATGGTATGGACCTAACAGAAGCAGAAGGTATTAAGAAGAGGTGGTAAGAATACACAGAATTGTACAAAAAAGATCTTCACGACCAAGATAATCACAATGGTGTGATCATTCACCTAGAGCCAGACATCCTGGAATGTGAAGTCAAGTGGGCCTTAGAAAGCATCACTACAAACAAAGCTAGTAGAAGTGATGGAATTCCAGTTGAGCTATTTCAAATCCTGGAAGATGATGCTGTGAAAGTGCTGCACTCAATATGCCAGCACATTTGGAAAACTCAGCAGTGGCCACAGGACTGGAAAAGGTCAGTTTTCATTCCAATCCCAAAGAAAGGCAATGCCAAAGAATGCTCAAACTACCGCACAATTGCACTCATCTCACACGCTAGTAAAGTCATGCTCAAAATTCTCCAAGCCAGGCTTCAGCAATATGTGAACCGTGAACTTCCAGATGTTCAAGCTGGTTTTAGAAAAGGCAGAGGAACCAGAGATCAAATTGCCAACATCCGCTGGATCACGGAAAAAGCAAGAGAGTTCCAGAAAAACATCTATTTCTGCTTTATTGACAATGCCAAAGCCTTTGACTGTATGGATCACAATAAACTGTGGAAAATTCTGAAAGAGATGGGAATACCAGACCACCTGACCTGCCTCTTGAGAAACCTATATACAGGTCAGGAAGCAACAGTTAGAACTGGACATGGAACAACAGACTGGTTCCAAATAGGAAAAGGAGAACGTCAAGGCTGGATATTGTCACCCTGCTTATTTAACTTATATGCAGAGTACATCATGAGAAACGCTGGACTGGAAGAAGCACAAGCTGGAATCAAGACTGCCGGGAGAAATATCAATAACCTCAGATATGCAAATGACACCACCCTTATGGCAGAAAGTGAAGAGGAACTAAAAAGTCCCTTGATGAAAGAGGAGAGTGAAAAAGTTGGCTTAAAGCTCAACATTCAGAAAACGAAGATCATGGCATCTGGTCCCATCACTTCATGGGAAATAGATGGGGAAACAGTGGAAACAGTGTCAGACTTTATTTTTTGGGCTCCAAAATCACTGCAGATGGTGACTGCAGCCATGAAATTAAAAGACGCTTACTCCTTGGAAGGAAAGTTATGACCAACCTAGATAGCATATTCAAAAGCAGAGACATTACTTTGCTGACAAAGGTCCGTCTAGTCAAGGCTATGGTTTTTCCAGTGGTCGTGTGTGGATATGAGCGTTGGACTGTGAAGAAAGCTGAGCGCCGAAGAATTGATGCGTTTGAAATGTGTTGTTGGAGAAGACTCTTGAGAGTCCCTTGGACTGCAAGGAGATCCAACCAGTCCACTCTAAAGGAGATCAGCCCTGGGATTTCTTTGGAAGGAATGATGCTAAAGCTGAAACTCCAGTACTTTGGCCACCTCATGCGAAGAGTTGACTCATTGGAAAAGACTCTGATGCTGGGAGGGATTGGGGTCAGGAGGAGAAGGGGATGACGGAGGATGAGATGGCTGGATGGCATCACTGACTCGATGGACGTGAGTCTGGGTGAACTCCGGGCATCTGTGATGGACAGGCAGGCCTGGCTGCTGCGGTTCATGGGGTCACAAAGAGTCGGATACGACTCAGTGACTAGACTGAGCTGAACTGGAGCCGCAGTCAGGCCACTCTTGTTGTTTAGGCGCAAGTTCTGCGTCTCGTCGGGAACCGTGCCCTGGTGTTTGCAGACCCCGCCAGCAGCTGGGCGTGCTTTTAAACCAGGGGTTCTGGTTTCAGTGCTGCTGCAGGTTCCTCACTTGGATTTATGTTTAGCTTGGACGGGCTCCTCCACGTTTCCCAGCAAGGGCACTCAGACCCTGAGCCCGTGTGTGTCTACAACGCCTCTGTCTCATCCTCAGACCTGCCTGGCCGAGGGCAGAGTCCCAGGCTCACAACACAGTCTGCAGGCTCCTTCTGGGCTCAGGCCACACCTGAGCCTGCTTTCCTGGCCCACAGCCTGCTCGGCCGTGTCGGCCACACGGCCCATTCTGGCCCAGATGTGAGTGAGGACTTGGACGTGACCTCACCCTCAGCCCACCAGGCAGGGGTCACCGCTGAGCTCCCAACCCCAGCGTGGATGCCCGGCTGTGACAAGCTCCTGGGCGGCCTGCCTGCAGGACTCCCTGTGACCACAGGGACTGGCTGCCCCTGTGAGACGTGGCTACAGACGCAGCCGAGGACATGCAGTTTTAATTCCATTTTAACAAACTTAACCTTGAACCGACGCAGACACACGAGGCAGGAGGGGCCCACACTGGCCGCTCAGCTCGAGCCTCGGAAGCAGGAGGAGCCCCGGGGACCGCGTGGTTTGGTTCTTAGGCTGCAGAAGGGCAAGTCTGGGGCCCCGTGAGATGACAAGGTCCTTGTCACACTCAGGGTGACTGTGGGTGTGAGTTTATACAGAAAAGCACACTGATGGGGTAAGAAGGGGCAACGTGGGCAGCTCTCTGGACACAGTCCTGTGGAGACCTGGTGGGTTCGGACCCGCCAGCGGTCCCACACCGCGTGCAGAGGCTGCTCCGCCGGCCTGAGGGCTGCGGGGACCGATGGAGCCCCCCGCCCTCCAAGGGCGATGGGGGCTGCGGCACACGGGGCTGAGGCGCCCTCTGCCTGCAGTTTATTGCTAATACATACAGTTTACAAAGGGCATCTACTGGCCCAAGAGACTGCAGAATTGTGGGCAGAAAGGCCCAAGGGCCCCTGGACACCCTCCCAGACTCACTGCTTCACCCTCAGGGGGGCTCTGAGCGCCCTCTGAGGGGAGGACACGGAGCGCGGGGGGGCCACACCTGGTCGGCGGGGACGGCCCGGCACACGCAGCTTCACTCAGCGCCTTTTTATTGCCTCTGGGTTTGTGACTGCCGATACAGTGACGCTGCAGGAGCGGCGGGCGGGCTAGAACCGTGGCCAGGAGGCTCTGCAGGAGCGGGCCTCAGAACCTGACGAAGGTGGCGTCGATCTGCCGCACGCTGGGCAGGGCCAGCATGATCTTCCGCCGGTACTGCGGGTCCCGCTGCAGGGGGTTCCGCTCCAGGTACACCGTCTCCAGGCTCCTGGCGCCCTTGAGCTCGTCCAGGTCACTCCAGCAGTCCAGGAGGTTGTCGTTCATCTGGGGGGACAGGCACGCGTCAAGAGATGCCTCAGGACCCCACGGCCCTCACCCCGCCCCATGCAGAAGATAGGCCGGCCGTCCCCCCGGGCGTGTGCTGGCCGGGCTGCGTCCCGCGGGAGGAACCTGGCGGACGCGCTAAGTCCATCTCCGGTCCGTAGAGGGACGAAGGAGCCGCCACACAGTGCCCGCCCCTGCCCCAGGCAGAGAGGGTTTCTCAGACTCGCCTGCTTAAGGAAGCCCGTGTTCACGGAACTCCCCGTGGGCCTCGTGTGCCAGCCGCCCTGGGACACCCAGGTTTCCAAACTCGGAGGCTGTGGAGGCCCCGAGGCCTGCTCCCAGGGGGCGCGGTGCCTCTACCGCAAAGGGACAAGGGCTGCTCCTGGAGGAGCCGTGACCAGCGCCCCGCCCCGCCCGTCCATCACCGTCCTCCGGGCTCCACCACGTGCAGTCAGGGCAGGAGGAGGCTGTGGCCCAGGGGCTGGGGCTACAGCCGGCCAGCCAACAGGGGCCGCGTGAGCACGGGGTGCACGCCTTCAACGCGTGCCCCTTGGTAAGCACGGCTGTCTGGCTCCTGCTGTGGTCCGGGGGCCCCTGGCGCCCACAGTCTTACTGCCCCACACCTTCCAGACTGGACGGACGGCTCTGCTCTCCAGTGGGTCTTTAGTGTTTGTTTGTGTTTTAAGCAGCACCTTCTACCTTTCTTTTGGCAGAACACACAGTCTATCCATGGGCGTTCTTTGTCTTTTCTCCTAAAAACACGGCTTCTGTGTTTCTGCCCCAAAATACGGCGATAACGGGGGAGCGCTGCGAGGTGTGCTCTTAAGGCAGGTCTGTACCGCGTGAGTGCCAATAACGTCCACAGCGGTGAGAAGACACCTTCACGGGACACACTGAGCCCTGTCCCTCCTTCAGAGCGGAGGGCGTGGCAGCCGGATCTACTCCGACCCTTTCCCGTGTCGCTGCTGGTGGTATCCGTGACTCGCCCGCGCCTCCTCTCCCCTCCAGTCATCTGAGCCAGACGTGCACGCCACATGCTCCCCCCGTGAGCCGTCACAGGTGCGCTGACTCCGCTGTCCCGGCAGTTACCGCGTTCACAAGCCCCGGGCCTCATCAGTTCGGGTGTTCCGAGCACGGCCAGCCTCCAGCGCTTTCCCCAGGATTTAGGAGAGTGGACCTAGGGTTTTGCTCAGCGCCAAGTGTGTTCCCTCGCCTTAGACAAGGGAACTCCCAGATGCGTCTTTGTATGTGTTCAAAATGAAACTCAAAACCATTCACCTGTATCGTCTCCACAAAAAGTCTAGAACATCTGGAAGGGTCACGCGGCGGGGTGGGTGGGGGGCGGTGGTCTGTATGTCTCTCCTGAGATCTTCCCAGCCGAGGTGTGAAGGAGCAAGGCGTGGGGAGTGAGCTCCCAGTGCGCTCGTCTTCTCAAAGAACCTCCCGGAAGCACCACTTTAGTTCCTTCTGATCTAGACTGCCTCCTGCCTCCTTCTCGGTTTTTCCTGTCACAGGAAGTGACCTTTAAAGCAAGCTGGCTGCTGGTCGTGCAGCAGGGCCCGCACCCAGATGCAGCGGGCTGCTCCCTGCGGCCGCGAGCTTGTTCTCCAGCCGCTCCACACTTGACCGCTGCGTTACGTGGACACACAGTGGAGGTCCCCCCAACGTCCTGCCCAGCCCCCCTCGCAGGCAGAGCACATGGGGACGGCGGCCTGTGGCCGTCTCTCTCCCGGGTACGTGTGGTCGCGTGGGCACGCTGGTGACCCCGAGGACTCTGCCAACTCCTGGCGGGTGATCCTGGGCTCACACGTGAGCGTCCTGCCTGAACCCACGCTGGGGTCCTGCTGCAGACACAGCCGGGATGGCGCTCCAGGCACACAGTCTCCAGAGTCTATTCCAGTGGTTGACATTTACATACAAAATTCACATTCACTTCCCCTCCAATTCAGCAACGCTTGAAACAAAACCCAGATGTGGGAGAATCCTCAAGCTATTTTTCTGATGCAACAAAATCACTTGTAGGCTGCTGGCATCAGACTACGAGTCTGCTACTTCATAGAAAGCTGGGGGTCGGAGAGCACGCAAGCCCCCCAGACACAGCCAGTCTGCTTACAACCCCATCGTGGGGGCATCCTGCCTCCTGGGGCCTCTGTCACTCAGGCCAGCACAGGCTCCCGGGAGGATCGCAGGGGCACGAGGGCCGGCACCTGGCTGGGCTGGGGTGAGGGGTGGGCGCATGTTGTGTGCCGCGTGCCCCGGTGCTGGAGCAGCCCGTCAGGACCCCGGCTCTGGGCTCCTGCTCTGGCTGTGTGGCTCCCTGCCTCTTCAGACCGAATCTCTCTGCTCGGATCCTCTGCCGACCCCCGGCCACACCCTCCTGCAGGGCTGGGCTGCACACCAAACCGCAGCTCCCACGGCTCGCTTCACGCCCGACTTGGGCGGCCGGCCCTGGCGTCGTGCCCTGTGCCGTCACTAGGGGGCAGCGGCATGCTCACAGGGAAGCCCGGGGCACTTCTGAGTCGGGGAGCAGAGAACACCCAGGACACCAGAGGGCTGGCAGAATGGCTGACCAAGCAAGGGGCAGGCAGTGCACACAGCACAGATCTCTGACGACGCCGCTTTGCACATGGCACTCCCTGTAGGAGTCACGCTTGGGGCACGCATGTGGAACCTTGACCCTGAGGATCTCAGCTGGGGGTTGACCTGCAACGCCCGCTTCTTTTGCCTCGTTTCTCATCAGTGGGGTCCAGGAACCACCCCCATCGCCATGAGACCAACACGAGGCACGTTCCAAGGTGACCAACCACAGAGGCCCATCCATACCTCCTCCCGTGGTTCTGGGCCATCTGAGCTGGAAGCACAGCCCGAGGGCTGCGTCTGGAAGCCCTCCAGCCACACGGCGATCCTGGGACTAACCCACACGGATCACGGCTTCCCAGGTTCTCACGCGCCTGGCCATCGACTGCTCTGCCTCTGGGCTGGGGCAGGGCCTGACTGCCGTGACTTTACCCAGCTCGCTGGTGACGCTGTTGCTGGAAGGCCACACGCAGCGTGGGGACTGCGTCTGCGGCCCCCCGAGCCCTCGGTCCCTGGCCCAGCCCCTAGAGCCACAGCAGACACACTCCAGGCACCGGGACCCGCTCAGCTGAGCGCCAGCAAGCGCACATGCGTTGCACTTACCCAGAATTCCTGCAGCTCTGTTAGGTGGCTGACATTCTCAATCTTTTTGATTCTATTTGACGCAATGTCCAACATCGTGAGTTTGTTCTAGAACAAGGAGATAAAATTTTCCTGCATTACCTCATTTCTGCTGCGACTCTGTGGCCATGCACACCGCGCTGGGCGCTGGGCTTACAGCGCGAGGCGAGCTGCCCTCTGCCCTCACAGGAAAGGGGGTGTTGGCGGGTAGGGGTGGGGGGCATGGCCCTGCGCCCTCCTGCAGCTCCTGCCCAGTTTACACCGAATCCTCTCCGCTGCCTCACTGCACTCGTCCCTGGGGTCTGAAACCAGTGCCATCGGACTCCACGACCCAGACTCCCACATCCTGGTCCAAAGGACCCCAGTGAGATGCCCGGGCCTGAAGGGGCAGGTAACACCTGCCAAAGCAGAAGAGGCCTGGGCGCTGGGAGGCTGCCCGGGCCCCTGGGGTGGGCCCTGCGGGGCAGGTGTAGCAGCGTTTATCTAGTGCCTGTCCCGAGGAGACATTCAACCCCAAACGATCCTGAAACAGTCCCTCTTCACTTAGGGCAGAGGACCCGAGGCATGGCGAGGGCGGGGAAGGGCCAGGCCCCGCGCCATCCCTTCTGGAAGGGACTCTGCTTCTGGCGCAGAGAAGAGCGCTCGAGCAGCCCATCTGGGCGCTGACACGGGCAAGGGCTGCTTCTGCCGACTGCTGCTCAGATGGCCACTGACTGCAGCAGGCCGGCAGGCACCTGCCCGCGGGCTGCAGGGGCTTTGGGCAGACAGGGACTCGGGAGAACCGCGCAGGAGGCAGCGCGGGGATGGTGGGGTGGGGCCCGGCTAGGCCCGCTGTGCCTGCTTCAGGGGCTGGGTGGCGTGGGGAGCGCGTGCGCGGGAACTGGCCGGGCTGCAGCCTCTATGGCATGTGGAGGCCGTGACCCCGTGGCAGCCCCCGTGCAGAGACCAGGGCGGGGGCGCCCAGCGGCCAGAACAGGCCCAAACCTCCACACAAGGACCCCATCCCGTGCTTGATGCTACCTTGAGATTTTCTGGGGAGCTGGACAGTGTTTTGAAACCTCATTCAAAAGCAAACCAGTACTAATTACTTAAAAAAAGGTAAGAAGAGGGATGGGGGTAAGGTGGGGCAGGGAGAGCAAGCGCCCCAGAGAGTGCAGCGTCTGCAACCGCAGTCTCCCGGGGCAGAGCTGCGGCAAGGCCCAGCACCTAGAGAAGTCCCGAGCAGGGCGGCCCCGGCGCCGGGGGAGCGGGCGTTCTCCGTTTGGGAGAAAGATCACTGACCGCCTGGCCTCGTACCACAAGAGTAAACTCCAGGGAAGTTAAGAGATGCAGCTCAGAGGAAAATACAGGACAACTTTTGCTCTCTAGTTGGGTAAAGCCTGTTCCATTTGATTAGGAGGACGTTACAAAAATATAATTGCTTTAAAGCCACAATTCTTTGTCCTGTTTTGCTGCAGAGGCCCACATGGGGTCCAGTACCGGGCCGGGCCGGGCCGTGCAGCACACCTCCGGGACACCTCCCAAGTTCCCGCCCCGTCCTGCCAGCCTGGTGTTCTGCTGCTCCCGGGGGCCACGCCCTCTCCCGCGCAGACCCTCCAGCTGGCCGCGGGGACTGGCGTGGGGAGGGGTCCCTGCCCAGCCCCACCTCTCAGAGCCTGGCCTCAACCTCCCATCCTGCGCCGCCCGGGCGTGCACCCAGGTCACACGCCAGCTCTGCAAACATCCAAGTGAAAGGCAGGGGAGGTGCCACACCCACTGGAGGCGAATTCACCACCTCTTCCAGAATTCTGTAAATGTTGGTGAAACAAAATCCAGAAAGTGGGTTTCCCCTAAAACCTCACTGATGCTGATGAGGCCCAGGGCCAAAGAAACCCTTACGAAGATTGAAACAGTGCTTACCAGGCGACCGACTAGGTTACACCTGCTGGCAATTAAAACAGGAAAAAACACCCAGTGAAATTGAGTGAGTTCAAGCATTTTATTTGTCTTGAATACTGTGCTGGGGGAAAGCAGGCTGGCCTGTGGCAGCTGAGGAGGGCAGGGACTTCCTGCAGGCTCAGGGCCAGGGCTGTCCCCCCTGCCCAGTGCTTCTAAGGCTGTCCTGTGCTGGGTGGGCAGGGCTGGTG
>NW_011479690.1:12930-22931 GCF_000754665.1 Bison bison bison | reverse complement strand
GGAGGAGGGAGCGAGAAAGATGCAGGATCCAGGCTCTCAGCTGGGGGTGGGGCCAGGAAGCCGGTGCCCAGGGGCAGGAAGAGAGGGCAGCGGCTGACAACTAAGAGTCCTCCACGGCACAGGGACACCCAGGAGCAGCTAGGGTTTCTGTTTTAATTATTGTTGGCCATGCCACGCTGCACGTAGGATCTTAGTTCCCTCACCAGGGACAGAACCCGTGTCCCCTGCATTGGAAGCTCGAAGACGTAACCACTGGACCAACAGAGAAGTCCCCAGGGTTACTTTTCAGACACCTTCCCACACCCACAGGGCCTTGCAGTGACCCCCCCCGCGACACAGCTCAGCTCTTACATTGTTGTCCAGGCCCTCGATGACCTCGATGCCGTTGTGGCTGAGATAGAGCTCCCGGAGGTTCACCAGGCTCTGCAGGCCCTCGATCTTGGTCAGCCGGTTGCTCTGCAGGGAGAGTTGGAATGGCGTGAGACCGGGCGCTTCTGGGAGCAGGGTGGCGGACACAGGGCTCCTGAGAACTGGGCGCCGCCCACAGCGCCTGCAGGGGCCTGGCCCAGAGGGAGGCCCTGCGTCCGCCGTCCTGGGCCAAACTCGTGCACACGGCCAAAGGCTTTGATGCACAAAACTCACTTTTCAAATTCTACTTGAGAAAGGTCTACCTCAAATAATTAACTCAAAAATGTCAAAATCAGAACATTTAAAATCATTTGGTTCTCATTTCTTTTGGCATCCATCGTAACTCGAGTTAGAGCACAGCGCCCGCTTCTCACACGGATTTGAACGACACCTGCTTTCCGAGAGGCATGGGTGGTCCTGGGGGTCCTGTCCCCATGGCCTGCCACTGATGCCCCCAGGCCCACCACCACGCGCCTGCTCCTGACGAAAGGAGCCGGGCCACAGCCACGCAGGCACTGCCCACCCTACGTGGGCACTGCCCAACCATGCCCAGGTGGCACGCCCCCGAGCACGGACGGGACGGGACGGGACGGGGGTGTCACTCCCACCATGGAGCCCAGCACAGCGTGAGCTGTGGAAAGATGAGCTGCCCTGGCTAAAAACCGCCTGGACTTTCGTTAGGAGAAGATACATGGTGTGTTAAGGAAGGAAACCTCAGGTCCATGCCTGTCACGGGTGTTGCAGATCTGTGAAGTGTGATGTCTCCATTTCTCACTGACAGTGAAGCCAAGTGCTGCCCAGCGTGGAGACAGTGGAGGAGCAGAGCCCTGCCCCAGGGGTGCGCGGGGCGGGAGGCTGGGCGGTCCGTACCTGCATGCTGAGGACGGTCAGGTTGGTGAGTGCGTCAAGATTCTGAAGCTTAGTGATCTTGTTTTTCCCCAAAAACAAACTCTCCAGGTTGGTTAACGTGTCGATATTTTCAATCGCCTGTGAAAATCAGGACAAGGCAGCAGTCACTGGGGAGGGGAAAGGGCCCGCCCCCTCGGGCGAGCCGACGAAGCTGCGTGCGATGTCAAGCAGGTATTACCCACTCTGGGATCCCCCCCTAGGCAACCTCACTTCAGAGTGCAACCTGAGAACAAGACGCCAGTGGTGTCCTGCGGGTGACAGCTGCGGGAGCCCCGGGCCTGGGACGCCTCCAGGCTCCTGGGGGTGCTCTGCTCCTCCCCGCTCTGCCCCGTGCTCCCCAGTGCCCTGTGGGCAGCTGTGCTAGTGAGCGCCCCCTGGCAGGCCTCAGGTCCCCGCCTCCCGGGTACACCACTCTCCCACAGCAGGCTAGCTGAGCTTTTCCGGCAGGGGCTGCAGTGGGGCCTCTGAGTGCAGAGCGAGCCTCTTGTTCAGTCCTCACAGAACGGGCCGGGGCTGGTCCGGGAGGATGCGGCCCCCCCCCACCCCCAAAGGGACGCTGCGGACACGCTGATGCCTGGGCCACGCCCAGTCTCACACGCGCTGCTTTGCTGCTCTCAGCCGCACCGCCACCAACGGCACAAGAAGCCCTGTGCCGCAACTACTATTCTTGGTTTGCGTCCTGTCTAACTCACAAGGGCCAACCTGAGCTGACCAGTGTGCTAGAAGTTTCCAAAAGCTGGAGGGGCATTTCTGGCATGGAGTTGGAGGAAGGGCTCAGAAACCCCGCCCTCAGCCACTCAGCAGGGGTGTGTGGGCCAACCATGCACCAGGCTGTGCCCACCCCACCACGGCCCAGAGTTGGGGCCCGTCACCCTGCTGTGCACGGGCCCCTCTGTGCCAAGAGGTGCGTCTAAAAACACACCCAGCGGCATGTTCAAAAGCAAAGCGCTGGGGGCTCCTCTCGGGCAGACTGCAATGGGAGGGTCAGCTAAGAGTTACATTGTGACTCGAATGAGGAGCAACAGAGTGCTGTGTGCAGAAGAAAGGGCCACGCTTTCACTAACACCGACCCCCAGCGAGCACACGGTCTCATGAGACACAGCTCCAGGCCGCGCCCTGTGCCCACACCCACCCGTATCCGGTTGGACCCCAGCTCCAGCATCTGCAGTTGGTGCAAGCTGCTTATGTTCTCAATTTTGTTGATCTTGTTGTTGACCAAGAAGAGCTTCTTCAGTCGTGTCAACTTATCAATTCCTTCAATGTTTCTCAGTAGATTAAAAGAAATATCTAAAACCCTGGGAACAGGCAAAGCATTTATTAACAAGCACAGGCCACACCGAGCTCAGGATGTAGCGGGCTTAGAGGCAGCAGCCTGCCCGGGGAACGTGGCGGGGCGGGCAGCCCATAGGGCCCCCGAAGCCTGCTGCCCCGGCTCCCAGCACAGGGCTGAGGACAGAAACCGTCTTCTCCCCGAGGAGCTCAGCCTGACATCTCCAGTCAAAGGCTTCACGTGTGGGCTGGGACTGTGGGCAAGCCGGTGCCCCCGGGGGCTCCCCAGGCCCAGGTTCGGGCTGCGGGACTGGTTTGGGGGTGGCTGCCGGGCCCCCTGCAGCCTCACAACTCACTCCAGCTCTGTCAGCGCGTCCAGGTTCTCGATCCTCCGGATCTGGTTGTCGTAAAGGTCCAGCTCTCGGAGGCTCTGCAGCCCCTCTAGGTTCTCAATGCACTTGATCAAATTCTGCCGGAGGCAGAGCGTCTGGGGGACAGAAAAAGGGCAGCTGGCACAGGCGACGGGGAGGCCTGCAGGAGGGCCCACTGTCCCCGGACTTGGCCTCCGCACACGGGGTTTTCCTCCTGTTTTCTAGAAAGGTGCTGACCTGGACAGGACGGGCAGACACCCACGGGGATGGAGGGAGGCCCTGATGAGCGTTCTTACTTGGTGAGGGAGGCCCTGGGCAAGGGGAGGGGTGCTGTTTTGCAGCAGAGAGAACTCTCGGTGGCTCAGTTTTGAAAACCAGACTGAACTGTAGTGAGTTAAGCACGCGCAGTCTGGGCTGCACGTGGCTGCAGGCAGGCTCTGATGGAGGCACCGCTGATCTGAGCCGCCGCGTGACCCTGGGGAGAGCCAGCCAGCCAAGCATCCGACCTATCACCCTGCAGGGCTCAGGGTCAAAGGTGCCCGAGGGACGCTCCCGGTGCAGTGCGGCACCTTCCTGAGCACGGTCACCGCGCAGAACTGATCTGTTCCGGTTTATCCACATGCTGCGGGGGGATGCACTCTGCAGGGTCACATGGGCCCCTCCCATGCAAGGACGAGCTCCTCTCACCTTCACTTTCTTCAGCACCTCAAATCCTTCAATTTTTCCAATGCGATAGTGATTCAAATCAACATCCTGAAACAGAAACAAAACCTAGTTCAGCTGCAGACAAGCACCTGGAGACGCGCTCCCCGGGCTTGGAGCCACGAGGAGGCTGGGAGGCGGCGGGGCTTGGGGAACAGTGCCTTCTGGAGCCATGGGGACAGCTGACGCGGGCACAGCCGTGCCGTGACAGGCAGCAGCCTGATGTGAGACCGACCCTCCGAACTAGCGGCGCGAGAAGCCTGCTCTCGCCCGCGCGCCCCTCGTCACCCCTGGGGGCTGCCCCGCCCTCGCCTGCGGCTCCTCATGGCCCCAGGACGGTGCAATCATCTGACGCGTGTAGCAGCAGTCAAGGCGCTGCCTCTGCCACACAATTCTTGGTGTGTAAAGCACAATGAGATCAAGCACTGGTGTTAAAAACAGTGAGAACACAAGGACTCTGAGCAACCAAGGGAGGCCCCGACTACTGGACCTTCCAGGGAAACCACCTACTAATCTGGCACCTTCGTAAAAGACACCCTGATGGCAGAGCACTCCGCCACCAGGCCCCTGGGGTGGCTGAGCAGGCAGCGTTACCTCTGCATCTCTGTCCAGGCTAATGGTCTCCATATCCACAGGCAGCTCTTGTCCTTCTGGAAAAGGAAGAAGAAAAAGCCCATTCAGAGCTCTGGTCTCCAGGAGCACGTGCCTGGCCATTGGGGGCCAGCTGGGGCGGGCTGCCTAAAGCGCGGGGCCAGCTCAACAGAGGAGGACCCTGCAGGCGACACCCGAGGGCAGCGATGACGCGGTGGAGCTGACACCTGACAACCAGCACCTCTTAAGGTTCTGTCTCCTGAACTCAGCTACTGGCAAAGGCCTCCAAGATCCCACCCACGTCCTACAACTTTCCAAGAAAGGAAATGTAGTCTGAAGCTGTTGGCAGAAGGGCGGGGGGTGACCGAGCCTCAGGTGACCCGAGCCAGCAGCACGGAAGCTGCCCACCGCCACCTTCCAGCGCAGCCTGCAGCGGTACCTCGGGGCAGCCTGCCCCCAGTCTTTCCCTTCTGGTCTGTGGCAATGAATCAGGTCACTTAAATGTGGGTCATGCCAGGCACATCAGATGTTCTAGGACGTGCCTTTCATTGCTTTGGAAAATGGCCCTGCATCTACAGACACGTCTCTCTGCACAGAGCAAAACAAAATGAAGCTCAGTTCAACCAGCAGGATCAAAGAGCCTTGCCAAGTAAGTGAAATAGCACTTGCTGAGGAGCTGGGGAGGCTGGGAGCCAGTCCGCCCTGGAGAGCAGTCTCCAGGGCCCTGGAGGGGCCAAGGAGGGCAGGTCCGGACCAAGCGCAGCACGTCTGACTAGAAGGCTGAGCTGCTCTCCCAGCCTGCCAGGTGCATCAGGACCTGCAAGAGGTCACGCACAGAACCGGAGAGCATTTCCATGCAGTCTGCTTTTGCTCACAACATGCTGCTGAAGAAACTGGGTCGCCTGTGTGCAGAGCGCCTGGTCCTTGGTGGGCGTGCCTGCTGTCTGGCCTGTGCCCCGGGGACGACGGTTACCGCCACTGCTCAGCGGCCTCCTGCCTCTGCGTCTTCCCTACAGCAACACTGCCCACATCCTGGCCTCATACCCCCGGCGCCTCCCCAGGACGGGCAGCTCACACGCTGGACTGGAGGCCCCGGAGAGGCACGCCCAACTTGGGAGCAGCCTGAGAGACTTCCTGGCCCTATACTGGCTAAATTCATTGTACCAGCTTTTCCATAACTGTCAACAATGGCTAGTTAAAAAACAAAACATGCCATTTACTCTAGATCAGCCATAGCTTTATGGAATGTCAACAAATCCAAGAATTAAATAAAAGGAGTTGAGCAAAACCAAGAGATTGCCCAAAATGATCCCTCTTCAAAAGACAGCACAGCCAACAACATGAAGCCAGAGCTGCAAAGAAAGACACGGCTCAACAAAGGCAGGGCGGCCATGTGGGGTCCAAACCAGGATCCCGGTCACAAGGCTAAGGGCTCTGTCTGTGGTGCACGCAGCGCAGGGCGGCGTTCAACACGCCCGTTTAACCTTTGAGACAGACGCTACCAGCCACCTTCCTGAACCTCTCACATATGTTTCAAGTGTTAAAACATTAACTTACAGAAAATAAGGGAAAGGTAGCAGCTGACAGGTATGAATCTGTTTACTGGAACCTAAAGACCTAAACAAGCACAGGAAGGAGCAGGCCCCGGGCCTCTGAGGACTTAGGCAGGCGCGCCTCCCTGGAGGACTGCTAGCCAGGTTCCTGGAGGCAGGAGCCCGGGTGGGACCTGCTTCTGTGCCGGGAGCGCCCGCGCCAGCGCGTCAGCACGCTGGGTGGCAGGACGTGCCGTCAGGCGCTTGCCCCAGCCTCCCGTGACTCAGCCCCAGGGAGAGCTGTCACCCATCCCTCCCACGCGCTTCTCCACCCACATGGCTTCCAGAACGCTGCCTCTGAAGTTCCTAAATAACGTGAGTGGTACTTCTGTGGTAGTTGCCTTTTGCCTTGAAATTAGGTTGCCATAGTTACCAAGCATGTGAGCTGGCACAGAGCATGATGTTACTTTAAAGACTAGTTTTGCTTTTATCACCGTAAGAGGAATGCACGAGTATTGATGCCTTAAAACCCCCACGATGGAGACAAACCAAGAAAATGCAGAATGCACAAGGCCCTCTCAACCTGCTGTTTAGAGATCCCCCGCCGCAATCACTGGACATGTTTTCTCTCTCAAGTAGGCAAAACTATATGCTATTATCAATATTTAAAAAACAAAGATAGGATTTTAACATGCACATTGTTTGTAAAAAAATCTGCTTTTTCCACCTAATATATTTTGGACATCCTTCTGTGTGTATGGTTTCCCTCACTTCTCTCAGTGGAAACTGATTTTCTAAGCAAACAAAGAACAAAGGTTTCGATCATGGTTCAGGGGTGAAAAACCACCATTACAGGCAGAGAACACTTTTTTCAACTCTAAATTCATTTTGCTGTTTTTAATCACTAAGAAGACAATTTAGAAGCTGATCCTCAGGCTGACAAGCATGGTGGAGCGGGATTCAGAAACGACCTCTCTGAGATAAAGTTAGTCCATGTGGCCGAGGCAGGAGAGGAAGGCACGCAATGCTTATTTCACTTCAGTCTCGCTTTCTGAACATGGGGGTGATACATGATTTCCTGGTTCTGTTCCAGAGGACACACTTGTCCAGTATCACCAGTGGCTGTATTTGCCTTCCGTGAAATTAGGAAACCATCCATCTTGCCTGCAAGTGCCCTAAGTGGAGCTGACTCAGCGAGCGCCTCAGAGGGGGCCCTGCTCCAAGCCCTCACCCACTGGGCCCTGTGGGCCTCCAGAGTGGGCAGGGTCCGTGCCGGGTGGCATCCCTCCCCCGTCCCCAGGCTGAGCACAGGCAGCAGAGCTCGTGTCCTGCCGCTGAGTGGGTCTCAGGCCCTCCTCTCGGCCGGTACCTTCTGGGTCCTCGTCTCCCCGCTCCTCTCCATCCTTTAGGCTGTGCGCGCTGAGGTCCGCCACCATCCCGCTGTTCTGCTTCTTCCCTTCTTCGTCGCCCGACTCTTCTGATTCAACCCGCCTGTCAACTGAACCCACACACACCCATAAGAACGCATATTCACGTTAGGGAACTCAGTGAGGAACATATAACAGACTGACATCCAGCTGGAAGTCAGAAAGACTTCATTCAAGAACTTTTGTTGAATTCAGGTCAACAAACATTTGAGTACTTTCCGCGTGTGTCCTGGCACCTTGTGAGGCACCACCCAGAGGAGGGGAGGACTGGGCTTTGGGAAGAGGGGAGACCAGGGAGGCCGCGGGTTACAAAGGTGAGGAGCACACTACTCCTGCTCTCAAGGAGTCGTGAAGAACGCCAGGTATCTGGAAGGCCTGGGTGGCTTGTGGCTGAACGTGCTAACGGTAACACACAGAGAAGCACCTCCTGTCCGCGCCCTCTTGGCCTGGATATCCACACAGAGGGGACCGTGTGACCCTCCCGCCACATACCTTCATCCAGGCTCCACTATCCATTTGGCCAAGAAAACCAGCCCAGTTCACAGGCCCACGTTCTGAAAGAAATCAAGACTAACTCAAATCAGACTGTGGGCAGTGGGGCGCTCTAGAAAAGGAGAAGACAGCCAGCAGTGCTCCACGCCCCACACGAGTCATGGTCTTAACACCACGGCACGGTCAACCCAGAGCAGTCCTGTACTCAGTGAGTGCCGAGTCGCCTCAGTCGTCGGACCGTAGCCCACCAGGCTCCTCTGTCCGTGGGATTCTCCAGGCAAGAATACTGGAGTCGGTTGCCATGCCCTCCTTCAGGGGAATCTTCACAACCCAGGGATCAAACCCATGTCTCTTATGTCTCCTACATTGGCAGGCAGGGTTCTTTACCACTAGCATCACCTGGGGAGCCCAGTTAAATGTAGCTGACTGGTAAAAAATCTTTTGGCAAGACTGTCAGATAATTTTCCTTTTTCTCAATTTTTTTGCAACCTCTGTGGAAGCCTGTCTGGAAGAGCTAGAGCACTCGCAGGCTGCGTGGTGTCATCAGTCACAGGGCAAGGATTCTCTCTTCTCTGACCACAGCTCATCTACAGAGGGGTGTGTTCCGTGGGGAGGGACGCTGCTTCAACTCCGAGTCTTCCACTGGGATTAGTAAAGCAGCACCAGCGAAGGCTGTTGGCCAAGTCCTGATGAATTCATCTCTAACACCACCACACCCATTCCTTCTTCCTGCAACTTACTGGCAACTGTCTTAGATCAGCTACTCACTACCTGTGGTCTGTGCTCCTGCCTGGCCTCCTAACTGGTCTCTCAGTGGCTTGTCTGTCTGTTTAAATCTATTCCCCAGAGACTCTGATCTGATCCCAGAATCCAAATCTGATCTTTGACTCCCCAAATGCCTAGAATGCCCGTGACTCTTCCTGAGTGTGCACCTTACCCCGACAGACACAGCTTTGACCTGTTACTTCCTTTTCGAAGCCTCAGTCTCCTCACAAGTAGAAGGTGCAGTACAGTACCCACATATCAGCGTCGCTGTCAGGCACAAAAGCATGTGCGTGACATGCATGAAGACGTGTAATAAATTAGCCGTCACTAGGCACAGCCTCTCTGTGGTCCAGGCTAAGGGACAGCAAGTCTAATGGGCAATGGTCTGGTGCAGCTGAGCCCAGGGTGGCAGGGGCTTAGCTCATGAAGGGCAGCCAAAGTGAAATATGGGATAGCAGATCAGCATACCAGGTGACTGTGGGGCACTGGGGACAGTGGCCTGGCTCAAGGTATTGGCAGGGGGAACAGGAGAGGTAGCAAATACTGGGAGATACTAGGGAAGTGGGGGCAGCAGAGCTTGCTGATTTGTCGAATGGGTGGCAGCCAGAGAGAAGGAATTGCCTAGGTTTCCTCCCATTTGCCATTTACCAAGACAAGGAGACGGCTGAAGAGGAAGTGGGAGAGGTGGGAGGGCGGGAAGAAGGCGGCTAAGAAGAGGTGCTTCCCTGCTCAGAAAGACCCAAAGGTCTCCAGATCCAAGACCTTCCCGAGCTCCTCCCCTCCACCCAGGCCCTCCACCACGTGCCCTGCGTGCCTCACCCGCCACACTCTCCTCCAGTACCCCTGTCACTCCTGGTCACTCCGACAGGTCACACTCCCTCACAGCCCTATGCCTGTGCGTGCTTTCCTTCAGCGGAGGCGGCCTTTGCTCTTTCCCGCCCCCCCGACCCCCAACCCCGGTCTCCAGCCTGGCTGACTGGTACAGCCTTCGAGGTGCAGCAGGGAGCTGGCTCTGGCTGCTGCAGCCATCACTCCCAAACGTGGGGCCGCCTCTTCCACCCCTTCCCTAGCACTTGACACTGGAGACCCCGGCTTCTCTTCGGGAGCCCTCAGGAAACCAGCAGAGCCAAAAGTACAATGAGCGCTCAAAGACACGACTGGCTCTCCCCTGGGGCTAGGTGTGCATGTAATTATATACACACATAACACGCATGCAGATTTGTTTTCAACAAAGCCAAAGAGTTGAAATTAGCCTTCTGGATGTATTATAGCTTTGAAAACTGGAACCTGTCGATTCTATCACTCAACTCTCGGCTGGGGTCAGCCGTTCCCCTCAACCGGTTCGCTTTCCAGAGGACCCTTCTCCACCCCTGCCGCGTCCACCAATGAGCTGCCTCGGGCGGGTCCCAGCGAGCCCGCGCCTCGTATCCCGGTCAGCTGCCTGGGGACCTGTCTCGCGGGTCAAGCTCAGGGATTCGGTGCGAGGATCCCAGCAGCTGGGGCGGGTACAGGGGGCTGCGGGACCGCCGCGCCCT
>NW_011479690.1:7827-12697 GCF_000754665.1 Bison bison bison | reverse complement strand
GGGCCGCCGACCCCGCCCCCGCCCGCCGGGCCCTTCGGTCGCCACCCTGTGGGGCCGCTCACCCTCCATCATTTCCTGCGACTGTTGCTGGCCCGCGCCGCGCTCCGCCGCCATGTTGGCTGCTCTTTCCCTTTCCGGAATCTGTCGCCTCAGGCCCCTCAGCCAATCAGGGCTCCCAGCTCAGAGGTTTCCCAGCCAATGGGGCCCTGCGCTCCTGCGCGGCTCGAGAGCCTCATGGGAGTTGTAGTTCACCCTCGAGGCCGCGCGTGCCTCCGCCTCCGCGGCGCCAGTCTCCCCGCCCGCCAGGCAGGTAATGGGCGCACTGGAAGCTCTGGAGGCGGGAAGCGGGATGAGGGCAGGGATGCTCGGGGCCGCAAGCACGGAGCCGAACCTGCGGGCGAGCGGAGAGGAGCCTGGGGTCGCTCTGCGCTCGTGGACTGGTGGCGGGACACGGCGGGGCAGCTCCCCAGTCCCTCCGAGCCTCGGTGGCGGCGTCTGCAGAATTGGGCAGACATTGTCCCGGCGTCGCGGTGTGGACTGAGCCCGTACAAAGGGGCCGCTTCCAGTTAACGCTCAGCGCGGGGCGCCCGCTCTCTTTTCCGGGGCCTGTCCGCTAACGGGTCCGGAAGAGCTGGTCGGACCTGGACGCCTATCTAGCTACTGCGGACGCCGCAGTCCGAAACGGGCCCCGGCATCGGGGGCCGTGAGGGAGCCGCCCTCTGCTCCGCGCCTTCAGGTCGAGGCCTCCGAGAGGCGAGGTCCGCGGTCCTCAGCCTTCTCGATTCTGAGACCGGAGGAAACGGCGTCCGGTCACCGCGCTGTCGGAGACGCCGTTTATTTTGGCTCCTCCGAGGCACCGTAGACGGACTCCGGCGCGTCCCTAGCAACCGTTAGCGCGGGCGTTTCCTCGCGGGTTCCCTGGGTCCCCGCCCACAGGCGCCGGCGGTTGGCCTCTGCGACCTGTCGATCGGCGCCGTCGCTCTGCCATTGGCTGGTGGCGCTAGAGGCGCGGATTGGCGCCCTCCCGGCGCGTTGAGAGCTCGGCGGGTGACTGGGCGATCTCAGGTGAGCCACCCGCGTGGGAGCATCGCCCCGCGCCCCACGTTGTCCCACTGCCTTCCCCGCGCGGCCCGCTTGCCGCCCTGTGGCTGTTCGCGCCTGGCCGGTCCCGCCCCTCAGCGCCGCTCAGGGTCTCGGCCTGGGCCTGGTCCCACCCGGCGCTCGGTCCTTGCCCGCAGAGGAACTGTGCGCGCCTGTCCCACCCCTGGAAGGGGCCAGGAGGAGGCTCGCGGAGCTTGACACCCAGGAGCCCCTCAGTGGACGTGTGTGCGGAGAGCCGTGAGCTGTAGCACCTCATCCATGCTGCCCGACGTCCCCACTGCACACCTGGGCTTTGTCTTTAACCTCCTCGCAAGCGTTTCTTTCCCTAGACAAGGACTGTGGCCTTGCGGTGAGGTCTTATGCTTTCTGTCCCCTTACCTTCTACATTTGGCAAAGTAAACCTATGTTGATTCTGAGTCTCACTTTCTCTTGCGGGTTCCCCTCTGTGTCTTCCTGCTGTTGCTTTCTGGTCAGTTCAGTCGCTCAGTCGTGTCCGACTCTTCGCGCCCCCATGAATCGCAGCACGCCAGGCCTCCCTGTCCATCACCAACTCCCGGAGTTCACTCAGACTCACGTCCATCGAGTCAGTAATGCCATCCAGCCACCTCATCCTCTGTCGTCCCCTTCTCCTCCTGCCCCCAATCCCTCCCAGCATCAGAGTCTTTTCCAATGAGTCAACTCTTTGCATGAGGTGGCCAAAGTACTGGAGTTTCAGCTTCAGCATCATTCCTTCCAAAGAAATCCCAGGGCTGATCTCCTTCAGAATGGACTGGATGGATCTCCTTGCAGTCCAAGGGACTCTCAAGAGTCTTCTCCAACACCACAGTTCAAAAGCATCAATTCTTTGGCGCTCAGCTTTCTTCACAGTCCAACTCTCACATTCATATATGACCACAGGAAAAACCATAGCCTTGACTAGATGGACCTTTGTTGGCAAAGTAATGTCTCTGCTTCTGAATATGCTATCTAGGTTGGTCATAACTTTCCTTCCAAGGAGTAAGCGTCTTTTAATTTCATGGCTGCAGTCACCATCTGCAGTGATTTTGGAGCCCCAAAAAATAAAGTCTGACACTGTTTCCACTGTCTCCCCATCTATTTCCCATGAGGTGATGAGACCAGATGCCATGACCTTCGTTTTCTGAATGTTGAGCTTTAAGCCAACTTTTTCACTCTCCACTTTCACTTTCATCAAAAGGCTTCTTAGTTCCTCTTCACTTTCTGCCATAAGGGTGGTGTCATCTGCATATCTGAGATTATTGATATTTCTCCCGCAATCTTGATTCCAGTTTGTGTTTCTTCCAGTCCAGCGTTTCTCATGATGTACTCTGCATATAAATTAAATAAGCAGGGTGACAATATACAGCCTTGATGTACTCCTTTTCCTATTTGAAACCAGTCTGTTGTTCCATGTCCAGTTCTAACTGTTGCTTCCTGACCTGCATACAGATTTCTCAAGAGGCAGGTCAGGTGGTCTAGTATTCCCATCTCTTGAAGAATTTTCCACAGTTTATTGCTTTAAGACATAATTTCTTGCGTGAATGACTGTGACTCTCCCCTTCCCCCTGTTGGTCAGGTTACTTCAAAGCAGGCTTTGAAAGTCAGTCTTTGGGGTAAGAGCCATAACTGCCTGCAGCAACAGGAGGCCCTGGGAGTTAGCCCAGTTTCTCCAGACCCGTCTTGATGGGTGGACCCCTCCCCAGGGGCCCTGTGGGACTCATTGCAGCTCTGCCTGAAAGGCCTCCTCACTCTGCTTTGCTGGCTCAACTCTGCTGGTACCTCCTCCTGGACACCTGTGCTGGCCTCTCAGGTCTGAGAGGCGCCCTTGACTCACACACTCCATCTCAGCAGCGTCGCCCTGGATATGCTGAAGGGGGCCTGGACGCAAGAAACGGTCTCAGGATAGACCCCACACCTGACGTCGAGAGGAAGACAGGTGTTAGGGTAGGGTCTCCTGTGGCTCAAAATAACATCTTGTCATTTTCAGCTCTGCCCGCCAGCCTGTTAGCCTCATGCTCTACTGCTCTGCTTGTACAGCAGTGGTGGGAGCAATTGGAACCAACTGTCTCCTAGCGTTTGTTCTCCTGGGAGAAAGCCAGTTGCTTCCAGACGTTCACCTGTAAGAGCAAGGAGTACTTTTCCAGAAGCTCCCTGCAAACCTCTCCTTCTGTTTGATTGGGGGTGGGGAGCGTCACTCACACTTTCTGGAATCAAGACCAGCACCAGGAGCAGGGTTACTGTGAGGCACCATCAGATGCTGTCTGCGTCCAGCTTCCCGTGGCTTCTGCTCAGAGGGGATGCAAAACAGAATAATACACCGCCTCCCCCCGCCCCCCCACCGCCCTTAAAAACCACCCCACCTATTCCAAAAACCTTGGCCTGGATTTGCAGGCATTTCTGATTAGAGTTTGAGTCAAACTTGAACAGGTGAGAAAGGAAGTGATCTAAGGACATGTGAAGCTGGGCTCTGTGCCCTCAGGAGCCACCCTGGGGCTGTGGCCCCGATGTGCTGTGTGAGGCTGAGCTGGCTCCACAGACTGTGCTCAGGACAGAAGGTGCGAACGGAGAAGAGGTGGTTTTTTCTGAGGCCACTTCTTGGTTTATCAACTTTTGACACTTTTTACTTTCTCAGTTCAGTTTAGTTCAGTCACTCAGTCGTGTCCGACTCTTTGTGACCCCATGAATCGCAGCACGCCAGGCCTCCCTGTCCATCACCAACTCCCGAAGCTTACTCAAACCCACATCCATTGACTCGGTGATGCCATCCAACATCTCATCCTCTGTCGTCCCCTTGTCCTCCTGCCCCCAATCCCTCCCAGCATCAGGGTCTTTTCAGTGAGTCAGCTCTTCCCATCAGGAAGTAAAACATAAAACATTCTGTGCCCTCTACCCTCCCTTCATTTCCTTCTCTCCTGTCCCCGGTTTTCCTCATTTTTACAAAGTAAGGTTTTATAACATTTACAACGTATGCTGAAGAGTTTTATTTATTTACTTATTTGTTTATTTACTGTCTTTTACAAAGTAAAGCTCTATAACATTTACAGTGTCTGAAGTCATAATCAAGTCTGCTGGGCTTTGTCTATATTCCGGTTGTAGAAGTGGAAAACTAAAACATGACCATGTCGTCGTCAGTTATTGTAGGAATAATTAGAACACTGAGATGCCGAAAGAAGGACATCTCAAGCTGTGACGTTTAGATGTTGCCCCTGGGAGAGCAACACCTTCTAACAGTTTATTACTTCGCTTCTTTCTTGCTTCCTGTTCATTATTTGGTTCATGGTCAGCTGTTACTGGTTAGGATCCCATCAGCTGTGTAAACATGCACGCGTAAAATATCTCAGTTTTTCACTGTACACTAGTTGATTGATTTGCAATATCAGTCACAAATCAAAACAGTAAAGTGGACACGTTTAAGCCACCACCCGAATTAGGACGTGGAAGACCCTGTGCCCTCGTTCCCCTCCTCCTTGCAGCTCAGAGGACCCTCGGAAGACACCTCAGCCTGATGTTTGGGTTTGTCATGTAAGTGTGTATCCCTAAACTGCATGGATGAGGGGATGTTACACAGAAGGAATCCTATTGACGATAGTCTTCTGTAACTTGGTTTTTTTTCACATATGTTACTAAGATTTGGAGAAGGCAATGGCACCCCACTCCAGTACTCTTGCCTGGCAAATCCCATGGACAGAGGAGCCTAGTGGGCTGCAGACCATGGGGTCACTAAGAGTCGGACACGACTGAGCGACTTCACTTTCACTTTTCACTTTCATGC
>NW_011479690.1:4348-6067 GCF_000754665.1 Bison bison bison | reverse complement strand
TGCAATTGTGTGGTAGTTTGAGCATTCTTTGGCATTGCCTTTCTTTGGGATTGGAATGAAAGCTGACCTTTTCCAGTCCTGTGGCCACTGCTGAGTTTTCTATATTTGCTGATTTAGCAGGTGTAAAGTAGTCATGGTTATGCAAATGTCATGATTAAGCTTCTTGTCATAGGTTTACAGGATATTCTCCTGAGAAATTTTTTTCCTGTCTTTTGCCTATTTTTCTTTTCTTATGCCTTTTTTAAAGGTGAGGTATAGTTGACTTGCAGCATTGGTTTCAGTGTACATCGTATGGGTTTGACATTTATGTACATTAGGGGCCATCTCCACAGGGAGTCTGGTCGCCACCTGTCGCCTCTCAGCACTGTTGCTGTGTTGCCGTGTGCTTCCGGGACCTAGAGCTCTGCCCCTTGTGCCGTTGTTTTCTCCAGTGAGTCCTCTGCTCTGCCTCTCTGCTCTTGCTGCGACCTCTCTAACTTGAATGTTGCCGTGCTTGATGTTGTCCCGGCAGTCCCTGAGGCTGTTCTTATTTTCCTCGATTCTGGTTTATTCTTCCTGTCCAGCTTGGGCGGTTCTGCTACTCAGCCTTCCAGGTCTTTGGTCTGTTCCCCTATCATCTGATCTGCTTGATTCCTCCCAGTGCATTTCTTTGTCTGTTGTATTCTCCAGTTCTGATTGGTTCTTTTACATATTTTTCACTCTTAGTAGATGTTCTCACTGTGTCCATCCCTTTGCCCTCCTGAATCCTGTGAGCATCTTTATGGTCATGATCTTGAACTCTTGGGCTTCCCTGGTGGCTTAGATGGTAAAGAATCTGCCTGTAATGCAGGAGAGCCAGGTTCAATATTCGGATCAGGAAGATCCCCTGGAGAAGGGAATGGCAACCCGCTCCAGTATTCTTACCTGGAGAATTCCATGCACAGAGGAGTCTGGGGCTACAGTCCCTGGGGTCACAAAGAGTTGGACACGACTAAGTGACTAACACTTTGGACTCTTTTATCAGTGGATTGTGTGTGTGTTTGGTTACTCGTGCCTGACTCTTTGCGACCCCATGGACTGTACTCCACTAGTCTCCTCTGTCCATAGGATTCTCCAGGCAAGAATACTGGAGCAGGTTGCCATTTCCTCCTCCAGGGGATCCTCCTGATCCGGGGATTGAACCCACGTCTCCTGTGTTCACAGGTGGATTCTTTACCACTGAGCCACCTGGGTGGATTATTCATCTTTGTTTTGTTAAGTTCTTTCTCTGAGGTTTTCCATCGTTCTTTCATTTGGAACATACTCTTCCATCGCTTCATCTTGCTAACCTTCATTTTTTCATACTAGGTAGGTTGGTTATGTCTCCCAGCCTCGGAGAAGTGGCCTTGTGTGAACAATGTCCCGTGGGGTCCTGTGGGGCCCAACAGCATGCCCCGCCCTGGCAGCAGGACCTGAGGCTTCAGGGCTCTTTCCTGTGTGGGTGGCGTGCAGCGTTCTGTTGCACTGGGGCCGGCTGCTGTGGGTCTGCTGGTGTGTAGGACTGGACCCAGCCCAGCTGCCTGGGAGGCCTTGCCTCGTGGCGTTGTTGTGGGCACACTGGTGGGCTGGGCAGAACCCCTGGTGCTACTAGGGTAGAGGGGGGTGGTTCCAGGATTGTGCCCATGAGCCCTGGTGTCAGCCCGAGGATCGAGATCACAGAAATGATTGCAGCCAGCATCCCAGTCCCCAGGGGCAGCCCTG
>NW_011479690.1:3833-4248 GCF_000754665.1 Bison bison bison | reverse complement strand
GCACAGTCTCTGTTTCCTGTAACCCTAGCTGCCAGCTCTTGGTTCTGGACGCCCAGACGGTAATGCAGAAGTGGGGTGCAGGCTCTAGGGGCACGGCGCCCTGGCCCTGGAGGCCCCTGGCTGGGCCCCCCACCCGTGGGTCTGTACTGCAGCGTCCTTCCTGGCCCCTTCCCACTCCGCTCAGGTTCCCCCCTTCCCTTCTCTCTTTCCCACCCCTTCCTCTTTGTTCCGATGGTTCTCGCATCATAGGTTCTGACCCCAGACGGCCATTTGGGACTGAGCTGAAGGACGAGCTAGCTAAGCTGCCTGTGTCCTTGCCTGGCAGACGCTGGTCAGTTTCCTTGGTGTTTCGGTGGACAGCCATCCCGCTGGCTCTCTAGCTCCTCATGGAGGACGGGGGTTCGATGGCCTCCGC
>NW_011479690.1:0-433 GCF_000754665.1 Bison bison bison | reverse complement strand
CAGCGCATCACAGACCTCATCCCTTCCCTGCAGCTCCCCGCTCCTGGCGAGCACGTCCCCACGGTAGGTCCTCAGGGCAGGACCTGGGCCACTGGCACTGCCTGGCTGAGGCTGGGCCCTGTGGTCGCTGGAGTCTCTCTGTCTTGTGTCGGGCAAGTTCTTAGACTCAGCTTCATGAGCTGACGGCAGGGGTGTCTGCACTGCAGTCGTGACCGAGGCTCCGAGTTTCTGCGGCGCCCGCCTGGCCACCCCTGCCCCCGGTCCCGTTCCTGGAGCTCCTGCTGGGGCCTCTTTATTGAGAGGTCTGGGGGCTTGAGGAGCAGGAGTGACTGGTGGGTGTTGTCTCCCGCCCAAGTCAGGACTGCAGGTCAGGTGGTGGCGGTCGCTCGGCAGCTCTAGGGGGCAGTGGAGGTTCGGGCGGGGGTGGTTCTCT
>NW_011479689.1:12089-20544 GCF_000754665.1 Bison bison bison | reverse complement strand
GCAACCCACTCCAGTGTTCTTGCCTGGAGAATCCCAGGGACAGGGGAGCCTGGTGGGCTGCCATCTATGGGGTCGCATAGAGTCAGACACGACTGAAGTGACTTAGCAGCAGCAGCAGCAGCAGCAGCAGGAGTTCCCTATAACTGAGAACTGCAGGACTCATATGTTGTCCTGAAACCAAGGGAGGACTTGGGATGAAAAGGCCTCTGCTGGGGCCAGTGACAGGCCAGTGTTAAAGGGGCTAATGGGTAACTGTCTCCTTTCCCCTCCTCCAGGCTGCCCATTCTCCAGGGAGGGACCTTTGCTTTCTTGGGACCCTCCCTGGCCATGCTGTCTCTTCCCACCTGGAAGTGCCCCGAATGGACACTCAATGCCAGCCAGGTGAACACCAGCTCACCTGAATTCACTGAGGAATGGCAGAAGAGGATCCGAGAGGTATTGGGTTGAGGGGTGGGGTGTGAGGAATGGGGTGGTCCTCGAAAGGGGCTTTGGAGTTGACTCATTTTCTCAGCTCACTGCTAGGCAAGATTTCAAACTTTAAGACACGTGGTCCTTGTTTAATTCAGTTGTGTCATTCAGGGAAAGAAACTGGTGGCCTTGAAGCAGACTTTAAAGTTTGGCCATGCTCCAGGATAAGTTGAGCTGAGTGAGTGTTAGTCGCTCAGTTGTGTCCGATTCGTTGCAACCCCCCTGGACTGTAGCCCACCAGGCTCCTCTTTCCATGGAATTCCCCAGGCAAGAATCCTGGAGTGGGTAGCCATGCCTTCCTCCAGGGAATCTTCCCAACCTAGGAATGGAATCCTGATCTCCTGCACTGCAGGCAAATTCTTTACATTCTGAGTCACCAGGAAGCCCGTGCTCCAGGTTGGCTTATCTAAATGATAGATTAAGAAGCCAGCACCAGGATTGTCAGCAGAAAGCCCAGCCACACCCTCAGGGACAGTAGGCCTCATAGCTTCCAGACTCTAACATCCTCACCTGGCTTCGGAGGTGAGGTGTCAAGCATGGCTCATGGGTGGAATAATATATGAGAGGGAAGGTCGCCTGAGATTTCTAGGAAGTCCAATCATCTCCCTCCCAGCTTGACCTTAAATATGTAAGCCTGGAGCGGCTCAAAGGTGCCCCTCCTCTGGAGCAGGGGCAGAGTTACACAAACACTATATGGGGTGGGGTTCTTCTTGTTGTTCAGTCGCACCGTCATGACTGACACTTTGTTACCCCATGGACTGCAGCACGCCAGGCCTCCCCATCCATCACCAACTCCCAGAGTTGACTCAAACTCATGTCCATTGAGTCAGTGATGCCATCCAACCATCTCATCCTCTGTCATCCCCTTCTCTTCCCGCCTTCAATCTTTCCCAACATCAGGGTCTTTTCAAATCAATTCTTCGCATCAGGTTTCCAAAGTTTTGGAGCTTCAGCTTCAGCATCAGTCCTTCCAAAGAATATTCAGGGTTGATTTCCTTCAGGATTTACTGGTTTAATCTCCTTGCAGACTATTGTTTCCCCATCTATTTGCCATGAAATGATAGAACCAGATGCCATGATCTTCAATTTCTGTATGTTGAGCTTTAAGCCAACTTTTTCACTCTCCTCTTTCACTTTCATCAAAGGGCTCTTTAGTTTCCCTTCGCTTTCCATCATAGGTGTGGTATCATCTGCATATCTGAGGTTATTAATATTTCTCCTGGCACTCTTGATTCCATTTGTGCTTCATCCAACCTGGCTTTTCACAACATGTTCTCTGCATGTAAGTTAAATAAGCAGGGTGACAGTATACAGCCTTGATGTAGTCCTTTCCCAATTTGGAACCAGTCCATTGTTCCGTGTCCGGTTCTAACTGTTGCTTCTTGACTTGCATGCAGGTTTCTCAGGAGGTAGGTAAGGTGGTCTGGTATTCCCATCCCTTGAAGAATTTTCCACAGTTTGTTGTGATCCACACGGTCAAAGATTCTAGTGTAGTCAATGAAGCAGAAGTAGATGTTTTTCTGGAATTCCCTTGCTTTCTCTATGATCCATCTAATATTGGCAATATGATCTCTGGTTCCTATGCCTTTTCTAAATCCAGCTTGAACATCTGGAAGTTCATGGTTCACGCACTGTTGAAGCCTGACTTGAAGGATTTTGAGCATTACCTTGCTAGAATGTAAAATGAGTGCAATTGTGGGGTGGTTTGAACATTCTTTGGCATTGCCCTTCTTTGGGATTGAAATGAAAACTGTACAAGGTAGTTTGCTCAGGCATTACTCTAGCCCTCACTTACTGTCTTAGTGTGCCTCCCCCAAGCTCACTAGGACTGGACCAAAGGCATTCCAAAACTCAGGGCTATGGACCTAGAGCAGAGTCTGTTAGTAGATATCCCTGGGAGTCTAGCTGACAAGCCTTAGTGAAGCCAGGGTCCATCCAGCATCCCACCCAGTCCAAGTTCAGCACCCTCATGGCTGCAGTAAGGGTCACATCCTCAGAATGTGACAGATGAAGGAAGAGGGAATACAGAGGAGACACATTCCTAACAAGATTCCTATTCTTACCCAAGTGTGACCAATGAGAGGGAATAGAATTGACAAAACACTCCAATGGGGGTGGGGCAGAGGAACAATGATGTAAGTCCTGATCTGACTCCAAAGGCCTGAAAACCAGGAGTGTTGATATCTGGGGGCAGCAGAAGACAGATGTCCCAGCTCAAGCAGCAAGCGAAAATGTTCTTCCTCTGCCTTTTGGCTCTGCTGAGTCCCTCAAAGGATTGGATGGCACTCATTCACATTGGGTGGGCTTCCCTGGTGCCACTAATGGTAAAGAACCCGACTTCCAGTGCAGGAGACGTAAGAGACATGGGTCCAGTCCCTGGGTCAAGAAGATCCCCTGGAGAAGAGCATGCCAGTATTCTTGCCTGGAATATAACCAGTACAAACCAGCTCCAATATTCTTGCCTGGAGAATCCTGTGGACAGAGGAGCCTGGCGGACTGCTGTCCATTGAGTCACTAAAAGTCTGACATGACTGAAGTGATTTAGCAGAGAGAGATGCTCATTTTGGGTAGGGCCATCTGCTTCATTCAGTTCACCAATTCAAACACTAATCTCTTCTGGAAACACCGCAGAAATAACATTTTATCAGCTGTCTGGGCATCCTTCAGTCCAGTTGACATATAAAGTTCACCATCACATTGTGTATATGTTCCACTTTAGTAAACACTAGCAAATACATTTCTGAAATGGATGTTCCAGTTTACCCTCCTGCCAGCATCATACGTGAGTCCCAGTTACTCCACAATCTCACCAACATTTTCTTGTTAGCCACTCTACTGAGTGCATTATGGTAAACTTGTATCATTCTTTTATGATGCTATTGAATGATATAGAATTAACTGTAATTGTCCTCATCTTATAGGTCTATTTGAACACCTGGACTCATTTTTGCTCCTATGTTTGCCACATTAACAGGTGTGTTTGTGTGTGTGTATGTGTATGTGTGTATATGCTCAGTCATGTATGATTCTTTGTGACCCCATGGACTGTAGCCTGCCAGGCTCCTCTGTGCATGAAATGTTCCAGGCAAGAATACTGGAGTATGTTGCCATTTCCTAAACCAGCAGATCTTCCCGACCTAGAGATCAAACCCAAGTCTCTTGCATCTCATTCACTGGCAGGCAGATTCTTTACTACTGCACCACCTGGGAAGCCCTTTAACCAGTGACTAGAGTTCAATCCTCAATGTAGATTTTGTTATTTATCATTATTTCTGGGACTTTCATTTCATCAAGTATCATGTAAATCACCTGTGAGCTCATAGTTAGTCTATGACCTGTCTATGACCTTTTAATCTCAAAGTTTACACAGACCATGTCCTAAATATGCCAGCATCACTGTAGGTACTGGCTACTTTCACAGTGTTCATTCCTCATGTGGGGATTTTCTCCCTGGGACTTGGAAATGGCAAACCTGAAAGAACAACACTCGGACAGTCTCTGCAAGGACTGACAATTTTATTCCTGCAGTCAAGCCTTTTTATAGGAGCAGGGAACAAAGAGCTTAGAGCATACAGCCAGCAGAGCACATACAAGGCTAAGGTATAATCAGTAAAAATACTTCAAGGACCAGCGCGTTAATGGACCATGTGTTTATCTCATTACCCATTTTTCTCAAGCAACGTCTTTAATGTTTAATTGTTAAATCTTGGCGCTGAGCATAGCCAAAGGCAGGAAATGTTCTTCAGCAATCAGTACACAATGCCTGGGTACTTCTGGCCCTTCACCTTTTCCCCAAGGACCCTCTCCTTCAAGGCTATTTTGCACTGTGCCTCCCAACATATCCTCCTTTTGTTTTTAGTTTAAGCATGGCAGCTGCTAGTTGGACTCCGTTGTGAGAGGCACGGAGTCTTGAGTAGAGACATCTGTGTCCTATAACCAATGACAGAAAAAGAAGAGCAATTAATACATATATAAAAAGGTTGCCTCCTAAAAACCAAGTTCCAGGATTCAGAGAGGATAATGTTTTGGTTAAAGTGTCATAAAATTGGGTGCTATACAATTCCTTAGGTATTTTAACTTGAAAATTAGCAATTTGTTGTTTTAGAAGGTTAATGTCCAAACTTGAGTTATCCGTGAGATCCTGCAAATGTGCTTTAGCTTTATCCCAAGGATACTCAGTGCCATTACAGGGCATGTTAGTCAGACAGAAAGAAGTAAAATTCCAGTGACAACGTGTATGTGTTTGGAAAGTAAGTTGCTGTATTTGATCTCCTATATTAATTACCACTGCTTGTAATTCATTAATTCGTGTTTGCAATCGCTGATCTATTTGAGCTTGTCGAGTCCAGAGATCATGGGAATCTTTGTGCCAAGCAGTTATAAAATCATGATTCTGTATAGAATTGTGTAGTGCCATACCAGATAGGGTTCCTACTGTAACAATAGATATTAGACTAAGAATACCAGCAATAACCCATCCTATTATGCGCTTTGACCTCTTTAAGCCATTTTTGAGCAGAACTGAGAGAAATACAGAGTTGGTCCATGGTTCTGTGAGGTTAACAGGAAGCCACAATTCAGATCTCTGCTTGACTATTGCAATATTGACATTATGATGTGAAATAGTATGGTTTAAACACATATACAAGGTACATGCTATACAGTTAACAATCTTAGCAGAAAGATCTATATCAAAGTTACCTACAATAAACATGTATGGGAAGTGCACACAAGGTTGGATATAACCTGTACTGTTGGTGATGGACGGGGAGGCCTGGCGTGCTGCGATTCATGGGGTCGCAAAGAGTTGGACACGACTGAGCGGCTGATCTGATCTGATTGTATAAAAAGGTATAGTTTTGAGGTTTTAAGGCTTTTGCAGTCCCATACACACTGGCAAAGTGCTCCAATGCAGCAGGAATCTTCCACACATGCCATTGCTCAGGTCCGGGGTTCAGACGTTGACGTTTTCTCTTCAGCTCCTCTATGGTCATTGACGAGACCCTTCGTGTCAGCTGCGTCACCTGTTGGGGGAGTCCAGTCTCGGGGTACTTCTCGGTAATGGACATGGCAAAGTGGAACCCAGATTTCTTCTCCATCTGCAACAACAAGACCATAACCTTTGCCTAGGAGTCGTAAGATTCCTGGCAGCCATTGATTAAACTGTTTATACCATATTGGTGTGTTGGCTTCTAACAGTTTCTTACTGTTTTCCTCTACAAAATGTCTGTCTGCACGAGTATTAGAACTATCTTTTATTCATATTTTAAAAATTTAAGGAATAAAGAGTTAAAGATAATAACAATTGAGGGTTCATAGGATAAGAAGTGTATCTTCTCTTCCATATTCCCCCTTTTAGTTTTAATAAATGAGTTTTAAGAGTACGATGGGCTCTTTTGATAATTGGTTGACCCTGGGGATTATAGGGTATCCCCGTGATGTGTGTTATATTCCATTCCAGTAGAAATGAACGAAATGAGTGAGAGGTAAATGCAGGCCCATTATCTGTTTTTAAGACTGAAGGTATCCCCATAACAGGGAAGATGAGTAAAAGTGTGGAAATGGTGTGTTTGTTGCATTCTGAAGAGATAGGCAGTGCCCATATAAAACCTGAAAATGTATCAATTGAGACCGAAAGCAAAGAAAACTTTCCTAAGGAGCAATGAGTGAAGTCAGATTGTCAAAGGGAGTTAGGCTGTTGCCCATGAGGATTAACTCCTGAAATTGTGGTATGTAAGTGCAGAGGAGCGCAGATGTCATAGGATTTAATGATATGTTTCGCTTCAGTGAGGGGAATATGGTATTTAGAGTGCAATCTTTTAGCATTGGTATGAAGATTAGCATGTTCATCAATAGCAGACGTAAAGACAGGAGCTATGAACCTATCAATAGCATCATTTCCTGCAGCCAGGGGGCCAGGTAAACCTGAATGAGCACGTATATGTGCAATGAAGAAGGGTTCCATACGTGATCGAATTAAGGCTTGAGTCTTTGAAAAGAGAATATATAATTCTTCATCTAGGTTGTATAAAAAGGCAGTAACAAAATCGGGGAAAAGGGAAGCAAGGTATCTGGAATCAGTATATATATTAAAGGGTAATGGTTGAAGAGACAGAAGAGCATATAAAGCATATAATTCAACTCTTTGTATTGACGAATAGGTAGTAGGTAATTTCTCTTTGATACCAGGGCCGACAATCCCAGCTATGCCTTTCTTGTTGCCATCAGTGAAATAGGTAGGTGCATTTGAAATAGGCTGGGATGCAATCATATTAGTTACTATAAATTTAGTAAATTGTAGGAAGTCCCATAATTTTCCTTTAGGCAAATGGAATGAGATAACATTCTGAAAATCATTTAATGCTATTTGCATGGTCATGTTATATTGTAAAGCAATTTGTAATTCTCTTTTTGTCAAGGGGACATGTATTGCATATGGATTAAATCCAGTTAAGGTTTGTATATGGTTCCTTCCTGATACAATTAGTTGCCCTATTTTCTCAATGTATGATACGATTTTTTTTGACTGTTTAGTATGTAGATATACCCATTCTATTGGGCTTTTTTGAGCTATGATTGCAGTAGGTGAATGTTTAGTAGGAAATATATATAAATAAATAGGTTGGGTATGATCCAGCCGAGTTGAGAAAGATTGTTGAATGCGTTTTTCAACAAATTTTAGTTCTTCTTTTGCTTCTGTTGTTAGCTGTCTAGGACTATTAGGGTCAGGAGGTCCTTCTAAAATGTTGAATAAATTTTGTAATGTATAGGTGGGAATGCCAATGGATGGCCGAAGCCAATTAATATCTCCTATCAACTTTTGAAAAATCATTTAATGTGCGTAGAGAATGCATAGAGATTTGAGGTTTTTGAGGTTTTATCTTAGACTCTTCCATAACATGTTCTAAGTAATTAAAGGGTGCTTTCAATTGAATTTTATCTGGCGCAACAAGCAGGCCATGATTTTGAAGAGTGGTAGTGATTTTGTCATATAACTGTTGTAAATAGAGTTCAGATTCCATGGAGAGGAGTATATCATCCATATAATGAATTATGAAAGCAGTAGGATATTTATCTCTAATGGGTTGTAATAAAACAGATATGAGATATTGGCAAATGGTAGGAGAGTTCATCATTCCCTGAGGTAAAACCTTCCATTTAAATCTTTGATAGGAGCCATGTGATTTATAGAAGGAACTGAAAAAGCAAAACGTTTTCTATCTTTAGGATGTAAAGGTATAGTAAAAAAGCAATCTTGTAAATCAGTAATAATTATAGACCATCCTTTTGGCACCATGGAAGGGGAGGGCAATCCAGGTTGTAAGGGCCCCATAGGAATCATGGTATTATTAACATTTCTTAAATCTATCAACATTCGCCATTTTTCTGATTTCTTTTTTATGACAAAAATGGGAGAATTCCATGGGGAAAATGAAGGCGCTATATGATTTTTCTGTAGTTGCTCAGTTATTAATTGTGTGAGAGCTGCCAACTTTTCTTTAGTCAGGGGCCATTGAGGTGTCCATATTGAGGTATTAGATTCCCAATCGAGAGGCAGCAGTGTTAACCTAATGGCCCCCATTAAAAAGGCTCATTCAGAGAAATCATGGCTTTTGTTTGTTCAAGAAAATCCCTTCCCCATAAATTAATGGGGATATTGGTAATATATGGTTTGATGTAAGCTACAATTTGATCAGGACCATAAGCTTGTAAATAGGATGCATTGACAAAAGTTTTAAGGCAATGGCACCCCACTCCAGTACTCTTGTCTGGAAAATCCCATGGACGGAGGAGCCTGGTAGGCTGCTGTCCATGGGGTCTCGAAGAGTCGGACACGACTGAGCGACTTCACTTTCACTTTTCACTTTCATGCATTGGAGAAGGAAATGGCAACCCACTCCAGTGTTCTTTCCTGGAGAATCCCAGGGATGGGGGAGCCTGGTGGGCTGCCGTCTATGGGGTCGCATAGAGTCAGACACGACTGAAG
>NW_011479689.1:8286-11989 GCF_000754665.1 Bison bison bison | reverse complement strand
CTGGAAGGAGCCACAGTCTTACCCCATTCAAGGGGCCATTCTTCAGTTCTAATAATGGAAATGTTGGCTCCTGTATCCAACATACTTGTGAAATTTTTTCCCCGTATCTTTAGAGTAAGCATAGGCTTTTGATGTTCCTTTAATAAGGTAGATAGTGCGGCGGTAAGATTGGTGCTACCAAAACCCCCCTGCCTAATTTTATCAGATGCCCTCGATGGTCTGACATATGGCAAAAGTAATAATTGTGCAAAGCACTCCCCTTTTTGTAAGTATATATTTCCTAATTTTACGACATTCACCATGACATGTATCTCTCCTTCATAATCTTCATCCATAACTCCAGTCAACACTACTAAAGCTTTCATGGTACAACTGCTACATCCTAAAATTAGTCCCATTGTTCCGGATGGGACTGGACTGTAATATCCAGTGGGGATTTTATGAGGATTGTATAATTCTATTAACTCCGTGTCATAAGGACTAGGTATATCAATGTAAGCACTCTTAGATGTAGCTGCTTGTAGTGTCATAATGTGGGGTCCTCCTTTTGTAGTGGGGCTAGAGGATAGCCCCTTTATTAGTTTCCTTGTTGTTTTTGTTGTGCCTCTATAGTTATTGCATTTCCATCCTTATCGAATTTGGAATGACATTCATTCAACCAATGGAATCCCTTTTTACACTTTGGGCAAACTCCTGGGGGCCTTTTTTTTTTTTTTTTTAGAAGTAGTATTATTTTTAGCTTTTTTCCCTGGCATGTGGCATTGTTTTTTCATATGGTTGGACTTCCCGAAGTTAAAACATTTAGCATTGGTAACCTTTTGCACATTAAAAGTTTCTAGTGTCGCTAATTTTGCTCTATGGGACATAGATCCGATATCTCTATAAGCTTTCCAGTACTCCATAAGAGAACCAGTTTTTCGAATTGGTCTAAGCATGGATTGACATTCCTCATTGGCATTTTCACAGGCAAGTTGTTTTAAAATAATATTTTGTAAGGTTTCATCTTTGATAGATTTTTCAATGGCATCCTTTAATTTTCCTATAAATTGGGAATATTCCTCTTCATGTCCTTGGGTAATCTTAACAAATGAACTATCAGAGTTAACATTATTAACCTTTGCCCATACTCTGCAAGAAATTTCTTTAATGAAATGCAGCATTTGAGGGGTAATATTAGCTAATTGCGTAGTCGTATGGGCCATGGCTCCTGTTCCAGTAAGTATATCATAGGTTAAATTGGCGGGGTTACCATGAGATTGCTGGTCAATCACCATCTGTTGGGCTTCATCATTAACCCACATTTGCCATTGAAGTAATTGTTGAGAATTTAGAATCATCTTTGCTACTTGAAAAAAATCATATGGCATCCAATGATCAGCCCATCCTCTGAGGAATTCTACACAATAAGGAGACGTAGGTCCATACAGAGTGCATGCTTTCTTAAAGCTAGACAACATACCAAAATCTAAACCAGCCCAAGCATTCTGGCCTTGGGCAGGTTGATCAAACTGTATTGGAAAAGCGAAAGCGCAAGCAGGCATCTCCCGAGGAGGATTGAAATGGTTAGTACGAGCAAAGTTAGCAACTGCTGTTACAGGCGGAGCAGAAGGGAAAACCTCAGATTTGGGCCGTCCGTTGAATGAAATTACTTCCGCTCTAAGTGGTTTCAGTTTTGATGCATCCTGTATACATATGTCTCCAAGCTGTTTTCCTAGGGATTGTGTCTGATTGAGCATAACATTCTTATATTTCAAAGCACCTTGCATATCTTGTTCCTTAAGCTCATATTCATGTAAAGACTGAACAGTTTCCACTTCCAAATCAATATTATGCCCTTAAATTTGTTCTATGACAGCCCGTATGAGTGACCATGTAACCCACCATTGAGGGAGAACATGGACTCCTTGCCGATATGCTCGCAAAACATTATTCTTAACTCTTTTCCATATGTCTAGATTGAGCATCCCTTCCTCTGGGAACCATGGATTATGTTCCAGTAAAATATGATAGCAGTCGTTCAACTGATCTCTTGAAACATTAACGCCATTTTGTTTCAAAAAGTGATGCATTATAGAAATGAAAGGAATCTTACTGCTATGTTGTCCCATCCTGCTTACCTCTTTCTGCAGGACTCGCCGCTTTGTTCAGTCTTCCTATCAAGTCCCTGTTTGGGCGCCACCTTGTGGGGATTTTCTCCCTGGGACTTGGAAACGGCGAACCTGAAAGAACAACACTCGGACAGTCTCTGCAAGGACTGACAATTTTATTCCTGCAGTCAAGCCTTTTTATAGGAGCAGGGAACAAAGAGCTTAGAGCATATGACCAGGAGAGCACGTACAAGGCTAAGGTATAATCAGTAAAAGATACTTCAAGGACCAGTGTGTTCTTAATGGCCCATGTGTTTATCTCATGACCCATTTTTCTCAAGCAACGTCTTTAATGTTTAATTGTTAAATCTTGGCACCGAGCATAGCCAAAGGCAGGAAATGTTCTTCAGCAGTCAGTACACAATGCCTGGGTACTTCTGGCCCTTTGCCTTTTCCCCAAGGACCTTCTCCTTCAAGGCTATTTTGCACTGTGCCTCCCAACACCTCGTTGTCCATTCAGTACAGCCCACTATACTTTGGGTCTAGCTTTATTAGATGTGCTTCAGTTTCATAGAATCAACTATGATGCCAGCACCCCTCACCCCAGATTGAAGATGTATCTAGAAGTATGACTAAGAAATCATTTTTTTATTCCCATTTAAACACAATGGGCAAAAGTAGCATTATTTGATGCAAGATTTGGTGACTCCAATTCTTCTGCCACCATCTTTTTTTTTTTTTCCCATGATGAGCCCTTTTCAACCCATTTTCTTGCTCCTAGAGGGGGTTTTGAGTTTTTCTCCCCTAACTTTTAATTAGTGGGCAGGAAAAATAACATTGCTAAACCTTCCTTTGTGTGTCCTTTCCCAAGGTACTTTCACATGATTTAATAAATATATTGTCACTGGATTCTTTCCACTGGGTAGGATGCATGTCTTCTTCTGAAAAACACCAGACTTTCCAAACCTGCCCATAAATACCATCCGAATACCAGCAAGTCAAATTAAATTGATTCTAGTATTCCATCTTAAGGAACACAACTAAAGCTCTAGTCCTGGGAAAATAAGATTTCTTTACCCTCTGCTCTAACTGCTCCACTGGTGACTCACTTTTGTGCCCCATTTTCAGCTTGATCTTGAGCTTACACTGTGTTACCCTGCAAAGCTTGCCCTTCCTGCCTTTGTCACCCACATTTTATTGCTTCAAGCACATATTCTAATTTTGCAGTAATTTTACTGCTTTGGGGTGAAGTGTCATGAAATATGGAGAAGGCAATGGCACCCCACTCCAGTACTCTTGCCTGGAAAATCCCATGGACGGAGGAGCCTGGTAGGCTGAAGTCTGTGGGGTCGCTAGAAGTCAGCAGTACTGAGCGACTTCACTTTCACTTTTCACTTTCATGCATTGGAGAAGGAAATGGCAACCCACTCCAGTGTTCTTGCCTGGAGAATCCCAGGGATGGCGGAGCCTGGCGGGCTGCCGTCTATAAGGTTGCACAGAGTCGGACATGACTGAAGCGACTTAGCAGCAGAATCAGCAGTCATGAAATATGAAAAGATCAATGGATATTGTATTTCTTGCTCCATTCCTGTCATGTTCATGCTGTGAAAAGTGAT
>NW_011479689.1:6646-7460 GCF_000754665.1 Bison bison bison | reverse complement strand
GTTTCTGAGCCCACGTGTGTGTGGCTTGTGACCCGAGGTGTCATCTCCTGGACCATAGTGACTACATTCAAAGTCATACTTCCCTCCTCTTTTGTAATACACGGGGACATTGATATGAACCACCAGTATTTGAGATTTGACTATTAAGTCCTGTCCCATAAAAGGTGAAATTTCAGTACAGCCTCTATGACCAACTTGCCAGACCAAAGTGCTAGTCCATTGGCTACAGCTTGAGAATCTAAAATTCTAAAGGGATGATTCTGGGTAATTTCATGTCCACTGCCACATCACACACATTGTTCATTGGCTGGACTTAGACTTGCCTTCCTTCCTCCATCAAAGCCCTTCTACTGAAATGTTACACTCTTTCAGTCTCAGTCTTTCTCAAGTGGATGAGCAGCACCTTCAGCAAGACTCCAACTTGCTTTTTGAATTTAAAGACCCACATAGTGAGATCCAAATCTTGGTTGCTAGAGTTAGATTATCTTGTGAAGTAGTGTCCAGGGAAGGCAGGGACTGTCACTTATTCATGGATCCTATGAACTCCTCCTTGTGTAACCGTGTTTTCTTCTCCTGAATGTAACTATTTCCTTTTAATCAGCAAGTTCTGTTGATGAGACTTAGCATGCACACACACCCCTTCCTTATTTGAATGTCTTTCTGACATCATTCAAGATATCACTGAGATTTCTGATCTTGGAATTATTTGGTGCCAGTCAGTAGTGCTCTAATTCCGAACAGTGCCGAGTAGCAGACTAGTTAGGAATGGCCTTTCAGAAGGAGAGTGGCTGAGTAGCTCCTTTGGGCCACCTCT
>NW_011479689.1:3853-5541 GCF_000754665.1 Bison bison bison | reverse complement strand
CCATCTCATCCTCTGTCGTCTCCTTCTCCTCCTGCCTCCAATCTTTCCCAGCATCAGGGTCTTTTCCAGTGTGTCAGCTCTTCATATCAGGTGACCAAAGGATTGGAGCTTCAGCTTCAACATCAGCCCTTCCAATGAATATTCAGGATTTATTTCTTTTATATATCCTGGTTAGATCTCTTTGCAGTCCAAGAGGCTCTCAAGAGTCTTTTCCAGCACCACAGTTCAAAAGTATCAATTCTTTGGTGCTGAGCCTTCTTTATGGTCCAGCTCTCACATCCATACATGACGACTGGAAAAACCACAGCTTTGACTATATGGACCTTTGTTGGCAAAGTAATGTCTCTGCTTTTTTAATATACTGTCTAAGTTTGTTATAGCTTTTCTTCCAAGGAGCAATCATCTTTTATATTTAATTTTTTTCTTGTCTGCCTTAAAATATGAATTTTATTTCATCAGTTTCTTTACCCTGATCTGCTAGATGCCAGGGGCACGATTTCCCTTTCACTTAGACTTACTGAGAACTATAATTCCTTTTTTTAAAACTTATTTTTGGCTGGGCTGGGCCTTCATCGCAGCGCACGGGCAAGTGGGGGCTACTCTCTAGTTGTGCTGCGTGGGCTTCTCATTTCAGTGGCTTCTCTTGTTGCGGAGCATGGGCTCCAGGGTACCTGGGCTTCAGTGGGTGAGGCACGTGGGATCAGTAGGTGCAGCTCCCGGGCTCTAGAGCACAGGTTCAATAGTTGTGGCCCATGGGCTTAGTTGCTCTGCGGCATGTGGGATCTTCCTGGATCAGGGATGGAACCCGAGTGTCCTGCACTGGCAAGTGGATTCTTTGTCACTGAGGGACCAGGGAAGACCCAAGCACTATAATTTCTTATACAAGAATCTCTTGCCTTCGTTCTATCTGAGAAGAAAGGTCCAACAAGTTAATTTGTCTCCTCTCCTGCCCGAGCTCTTCTGTTGCTCCAATCCTTCCTGTGTTCTAATGACGTGGCTGCTCTAACACTGTAATAGTCAGAAGCAGTTACCTTGTTCTGAGGACACAGTACTAGTAGTGAGAGGATGTTTAGGGATGTGGGTCATGCTGAGCTTGCACCGAACACAGGATCCCAAGCGACAGACATAACCGTGTTTCTTTAGTGCGTTCACTATTCTTGTGTTTCTGAGTCCTCTAAAGCAAGAGTCAGCAAGTTGTGGCTCTTGGACCAAATCTAGCCTGTAATCTGTTTTGTGCTGTGCTCAGTCGTGTCTGACCCTTTGTGACCCCGTGGACTGTAGCCCACCAGGCTCCTCTGTCCATGGGGATTCTCCCGGCAAGAACACTGGAGTGGGTTGCTACCCCCTGGAGTGGGTCCTCCAGGGGATCTTCCCAACCCAGGGATCAAACCCAGTTCTCCTGTGTTGCAGGTGGATTCTTTACTGTCTGAGCCACCAGGGAAGCCCAAGAATACTGGAGTGGGTAGCCTATCCCTTGTCCAGGGGCTCTTCCTGACCCAGGAATCGAACTGGGGTCTCCTGCATTGCAAGTGGTTTCTTCTTCTTTTTTTTTTTTAAACTTTACAATATTGTATTAGTTTGGCCAAATATCGAAATGAATCCGCCACAGGTATACCCACGTTCCCCATCCTGAACCCTCCTCCCTCCTCCCTCCCCTACCCTCCCTCTGGGTCGTCCCAGTGCACCAG
>NW_011479689.1:2091-2238 GCF_000754665.1 Bison bison bison | reverse complement strand
TTTGGCCCATTTTTTGATTGGGTCATTTATTTTTCTGGAGTTGAGCTGAAGGAGTTGCTTGTATATTTTGGAGATTAGTTGTTTGTCCATTGCTTCATTTGCTATTATTTTCTCCCATTCTGAAGGCTGCCTTTTCACCTTGCTAAT
>NW_011479689.1:0-802 GCF_000754665.1 Bison bison bison | reverse complement strand
CAAAGAACCAGCTTTTGGCTTTGTTGATTTTTGCTATGGTCTCTTTTGTTTCTTTTGCATTTATTTCTGCCCTAATTTTTAAGATTTCTTTCCTTCTACTAACCCTGGGGTTCTTCATTTCTTCCTTTTCTAGTTGCTTTAGGTGTAGGGTTAGGTTATTTATTTGACTTTTTTCTTGTTTCTTGAGGTAGGCCTGTATTGCTATGAACTTTCCCCTTAGGACTGCTTTTAAAGTGTCCCACAGGTTTTGAGTTGTTGTGTTTTCATTTTCACTAGTTTCTATGCAAATTTTGATTTCTTTTTTGATTTCTTCTGTGATTTGTTGGTTATTCAGCAGGGTGTTGTTCAGCCTCCATATGTTGGAATTTTTAAGAGTTTTTCTCGTGTAATTGAGATCTAATCTTACTGCACTGTGGTCAGAAAAGATGCTTGGAATGATTTCTATTTTTTTGAATTTACCAAGGCTAGATTTATGGCCCAGGATGTGATCTATCCTGGAGAAGGTTCCATGTGCACTTGAGAAAAAGGTGAAATTCATTGTTTTGGGATGAAATGTCCTATAGATATCAATTAGGTCTAACTGGTCTATTGTATCATTTAACGTTTGTGTTTCCTTGTTAATTTTCTGTTTAGTTGATCTATCCATAGGTGTGAGTGGGGTATTAAAGTCTCCCACTATTATTGTGTTATTGTTAATTTCTCCTTTCATACTTGTTAGCATTTGTCTTACATATTGTGGCGCTCCCGTGTTGGGTGCATATATATTTATAATTGTTATATCTTCTTCTTGGATTGATCCTTT
>NW_011479688.1:14076-15391 GCF_000754665.1 Bison bison bison | reverse complement strand
AATAAATTAATGGATTTAAGCAATGGTCATCAATGGATGCAAACCCCTTAGTTAAAAAGCAAATGGGAAAACTTAATAATGGAAGGATCAGACCAAAAGCACCTGAATCTACTGATCAATTTTAACATCACTAGAAATGGGACCACTGAACATTATGTGCCTAACGATATGATGTAATAGGAAATACACATCTATATAATATATGGAGGATTCTTGCCTAAAAATATTGAACTCAAATCTAGACCAGCAATATCCAATACAACTTTTCACAATAATGTAAATGGTCTTTATTCTGCCCAGAATGATATCTAGTAGCCACATGTGCTTTTTGAACATTTGATATTCGTAGTTTAACAGAGGAACTAACATTTACAAAATCAATTTAAATAGACTCATGTGGCTAGTGGCCACATGGTAGCTTAGCTCTAGATTTGACTACCAATTTGTAAGAAATAGAGGGGATTGAGGAACAAGTTAAATAATATCATGAGGAACAACCAGTTAAATTCATTTGTTCTGAACAAATGATGTGGCTTCTCTAATGAATAAGTGGGATTGGGGGAAAAAAGGTTTGAGGGCTGAGAAAGAAGGGAAGCTCTGTGTGTGTGTGTGTGTGTGTGTGTGTGTGTGTGTGTGTGTGTGTTTTAATGAGGCTTTAAAGACAACAGCCAATGGCTGGTTTAGATCTTGAACCAAGTGTAAAAAGACGTCTTTGAGAAAATCAGGGCCATTTGAATATGAATTCAGTAGTAGATAATGGTAAGGAATTATTATTAATTTTGTGAAGTGTGATAATGCCATACTAGTTACATTTTTTCAAATGCCTTTATCAATTAGATGCATGTACTTGCATGACCCTGAGAGTGAGCACCTCAAATTTTGGACCCCAGGTGCCTCACTTGCCTCACCATAGTCCCGGGCTTGCCCAAGATGCACTGTAATAACATAGCTATATATCATTGTCATTTTTCACAGGTTGTAAATACCTGTCCCAGCAGAGTTTCATTATCTGAGATTCAAGATTTAATTTTTATTAATTTGTCAAAGGTTGTTTTGGTAGGCTTTGTAGAACTTCCGTATCTCTTTGTCTTGATCCAGATGAACCCCAAAAGAAGAACAAAGGTGATCCCATGAACAAGCTGGAAAGTTTTTACCAAGAGATGATAATGAAAAAACGTCTTGAAGAGTTCCAACTAATGAGAGGTGAACCCTTTGCTTCCCACTCACTGGTCTCAGCTACATCAGTGGGAGATAGTGGCACAGCTGAGAACCCGTCATTACTCCAGGACAAGGGAAAACAGGCAGCACAGGGTAA
>NW_011479688.1:9104-10581 GCF_000754665.1 Bison bison bison | reverse complement strand
AGTGCCAACATGTAAACTGCTTAGAAATCATCACTACTGTCTTACAACAGGAAGAACAGCTGAACAGACTAAAAAATCAATGACTTTTCTTGGATTCATCAAAGATTTGAAGTCAGAGAGCAAACTGCAACCATGAAATCTGGAGAGACAGGCAATTACAAAGAATCACTTCCCAGATCTGCTTATCAGAAGCAGAAAGCACTGAGCCATAAATTGGTAGAAACACTTAAGTGGTAACTTTGACAAATTGCAGGAAACAGAGTATAGATTAGTGTTTGAGTAATAAACTTCTGGAGGCCACAGTCTAAGGGGGCCCCCACATTTTCACGACTTTTACCTCCAGGAACCCCACTGGGTTCTCAATGTAAAGAGCCAAGAATAAGTCTTCTGTTTCTGGCATGTTGATAGGAAAAGGAATCAACTTGAAATACATCCAGAGCGTCTACCTAACAAAGAGCTATCTAGAAAGTAAAACAACTTAACCAAAGCCTTCTCTAGTGTGGGAGAAGGGAAATAACTGAACTCCAGGCCCCTCTAGTCTTACTGTGTCATCTACGAGAAAGAGAATAAAAGCTGTGAAATACTTGTGAAGGTTACAGGCTGGATACATGGGCACAGTAAATGCCTGAGACTTAATTATAAGATGCAGAATGTTTCCCATACCCTGCACCTTACTACCACATCAACAGGTCTTCAGTATGATAACTATGAATTATAGCTGAAGAACCTGCAAGGCTCAAACTCTAAAATGTTTTTAGGGAAACTCAAAGAAAACAAGGGAGACAAAAACAAGGATATTAGAGGAAACTGAAAAACTTCTTACACCTACAGCTAAAGCAAACATTAAACATAGCCCAACTTCTAGCCAGATTAACATCAAACCTCACATGAAGGGCCTGTTTATCTCAGTTTCTACCCTGTTACATATAATGTAACAAAAAATAAATGATTTTTTCCTTTCAACAAAAAATAAATGATATGGCTTACCAAAAGATAAACCACAGACTCAAGAGACAAAACCAACATCAGAACCAAGCTCAGATATGACACAGGTTTTTTTAAAAATAGCTATAGCTAATGTGCTAATGAGTCCGCTAGAAATAGTTTTCAACATGCAAGAACAAATGGCTAATATAAGCAGACAGATAGAAACTCTAGAAAGAGATGTAAGAAATCAAAAACAGTGTAACAGAAATGATGCCTTTGGGAGTTCCCTGTGGCCTAGTGGTTAGGATTCTGCGCTTTCATTGTCAGGTTCAATCCCTGGTCAGGGAACTGAGATTCTGTAAACCATGTGGCATAGCCAAAAAAAAAAACAACAAAAACAAAAACAATGCCTTTGATAGGCTTATCAGCAGACTGGATACAGACAAGGAAAGATTGAATTAGTAGCTTGCTGCTGCTGCTAAGTCACTTCAGTCGTGTCCGACTCTGTGCGACCCCATAGACGGCAGCCCACCAGGCTCCCCCATCCCTG
>NW_011479688.1:4231-5614 GCF_000754665.1 Bison bison bison | reverse complement strand
ATTGCTCTTATGCAAAATGGCACAACCTCTTTGGAAGATAGTTTGGCAGTATCTTACCAAGTTAAACATGCTTTGCCATACAATCCAGTAATGAAGTTCCTAGTTATTTACTCAATTGATTTAAAAACTTTCATACAAAAACCAGCATGTGACTGTTAACAGCAGTTTTATTCATAATTACCAGAAACTGGAAGCAATCAAGGTGTCCTTAAGTAGATGAGTGGATACATTCATCTGTGCTACATCTATACAATGGGATATAATTCAGCAATAAAAAGAAATAATCTGCCAAGTCACAAAAAGACAGAGGGACTATAAATGCTTATTAATAAGTGAAGGAAGCCAGTTTGAAAAGACTACATATTGTATGATTTCAATTATATGACATTCTGAAAAACACAAGACTGTAGGAACAGTAAACAATGGTTGTCAGGACTTCAGGAGGAGTGGAGAAGAGAGGAATGGGTGAACACAGAGGATTTTTAGGGCAGTATAAGTTTTCTGTATGATAGTATAATAGTGGATGTGAGGAATGCATTTGTCAAAGTCCATGAAACTGTACAGCATAAAGAAGGACCCTTAATATAAATATTTTTTAAAAAATCATTTAGGAGATTGAGTAACCCCTGGAAAGAATGCAGACTGTGACGAGAATTTAACTATTACAAATATATAACACAACCTCAATGAAGGAATGGGAGAAAAGATGCTGAACATCTTGTAGTGCAAGAAAGTAAGCAGGTGCTCAAAATAATGTAAAAATATTGTTGGGGATATGTCAAAGGCACACAGGAGCCAACTGAGAGTTTCCAATAACTAAAGATAGAACAATTTGTACAACAAACTGAGTAAATTAATATTGGATTATAACCCAAAGTATAGAATATCTGTGAGTCAATACTGATAATAAAATCATTGAGTGAATCAATAAATGAGGGAGAGGAGACAAATATCACATGAAGAAGAATTGGAAGCAACCTAGATGTCCATTGGCAGATGAATGAATAAGAAAGTTGTGGTATATATACGCAATGGAATATTACTGAGCTATTAAAAAGAATGCATTTTACTCAGTTCTAATAATGTAGATGAAACTGGAGCCTATTATACAAAGTGAAAGAAAAGCACCAATACAGTATATTAACATATATAGAATTTAGAAAGATGGTAACAATAACCCTATGTGCAAGAGAGCAAAAGAGACAGAGATATAAAGAACAGACTTTTGGACTCTATGGGAGAAGGCGAGGGTGAGATGATTTGAGAGACTAGCATTGAAACATGTATATTACCATATGTGAATCAGATCCAAGTTTGATCACCAAGTTGGATCACCAGTCCAAGTTTGATGCATGAAGCAGGGCATTCAAAGCCGATGCACTG
>NW_011479688.1:0-499 GCF_000754665.1 Bison bison bison | reverse complement strand
TTTAAGAGTATAGTTAAATGCTAAATATGTGAATATCCAGCTTGTAAAGGGTTTGAGACATAGTCTACTGCTTATTGCAGTGTTCAACATATTTACTCATATGTTTCGGTGGATAAGTCATTTAAGCTGGTTCTGTTTTCTAGCTCTTTGCTTTTGCTGCTCCTATCTGAATTTTTTCTCAAGTTTTTTTAAGTTATAAAATAAGTAACTTATGCATCTCTTTCTCCTCCAGTGTAGTAAAATACATGTAACCTGAGATCTACCTTTAACAGTATTTCAAGTGTATATTATAGTATGTAAACTATAGGCATAATGTTTTTTACAGCATATCTCTAGAACTTCTTCATCTTGCATGACTAAACTTTATACCCACTGAACAGCAACTCGCCATTTCCTCATCCTCTCAAGTTCTGGCAACTACTATTCTATTTTCTGTTTCAGTGAGTTTAACTACAATAGATACCATATAAAGTAAAATTATGCAGTACTTTTTCTTCTG
>NW_011479687.1:13237-14774 GCF_000754665.1 Bison bison bison | reverse complement strand
TTCATGCCTCCACTGATTTTATGAATCAGCTAGATAAAAAAAAAAAAAAAAATTAAAGTTATAGAAGAACCACAGTTATTATTTTATATTTGTTTGATTGTATTTACTGTCAAAGTGCTGAATACAATGTGTTCCATAATCATTGTTAAGGGGGTCACAAAGGAAACTTAAAATTCATATTCAAACTATAGAATAGCCCTTATGATATAGTAAGGGCATCACCATTCTAGATCAAGAGAAATGTTACTTTTCCTGAAATGAATTGTTGAATTCCAGCAGGAAAATACATAAAGTGAATATTTTTTTCATGTAGTGAACATAAGCAAATAAAGTATGAAATTAATCATTCATAGTAGTGATCACAGTGTAATTCTGGCCACAAAAGGACATTAATTACCATCCTCCTCCCTCTCTGTGCTCAACTCCCCTGATTATGTTCCAGCTACCTTTTAATTTCTGCAATACTGTGCTTTTTCAAGTCTTTTCCTTTTGCAAACAGTAAAAATGCTCTCCTTTGTCTTGACTTTTATTTGTTCAAACGTTTGGTTAGTTATAATGTCCTTTGCCATCCTTTTCTGAGATTTCTGTCTGCCTCCGATTCAAAATAAACTGGAAGCAGTGATGGGTTTTATTTTCTTGAGCTCCTAAAATACTGCAGATGGTGACTGTAGCCACAAAATTAAAAGATGCTTGCTCCTTGGAAGGAAAGCTATGACAAATCTAGACAGCATATTAAAAAGCAGAGGCATCACTTTGAAGGAAATGGTTCATATAATCAAAGCTATGATTTTTCCAGTACTCATGTATGGATGTGAGAGTTGGACCGTAAAGAAGACTGAGTGCTGAAGAATTGATGCTTTCCAATTGTGGAGCTGGAAAAGACTCTTGAAAGTCCCTTGGACTGCAAGGAGATCAAATCAGTCAATCCTAAAAATCAACCTTGAATATTCATTGGAAGGACTGATGCTGAAGCTGAAGCTCCAATTCTTTGGCAACTTGATGCAAAGAGCTGACTCACTGGAAAAGACCCTGATGCTGGGAAAGGTTGAAGGCAAAAGGAGAAGATGAGGTATTTAGATAGCATCACCCACTCAGTGGACATGAACTTAGCAAACTCCAGGAGATAGTGATGGACAGAGGAGCCTGGCATGCTGCAGTTCATGGGGTTTCAAAGAGTCTGACATGACTTAGTGACTGAACAATAACAATGGCAAAAAAAAAAAAAATCTCCTAGTAGTCACTCTTGCTTTCTCACTGATGTTCACTGCAAACTCAGTGGTCTCACATATCTTCATCCAGAAACAATGCATAGTAACGTGTATGTTGATAACTACCATTAAAAGCTTCTGCACAACAAAGGAAACTATTAGCAAGGTGAAAAGACAGCCTTCAGAATGGGAGAAAATAATAGCAAATGAAGCAACTGACAAACAACTAATCTCAAAAATATACAAGCAACTCCTACAGCTCAACTCCAGAAAAATAAATGACCCAATCAAAAAATGGGCCAAAGAATTAAATAGATATTTCTCCAAAG
>NW_011479687.1:8795-10050 GCF_000754665.1 Bison bison bison | reverse complement strand
GACTCTGCTTTTACAAATTGAGTGAAACATTATGAAGTCATAGCTGATTCTCACTGAATCCTCTGAGTTCAAGAAACTCTTATTGAGGGTCTTTAGGCAATGGCACCCCACTCCAGTACTCTTGCCTGGAAAATCCCATGGATGGAGAAGCCTGGTGGGCTACAATCCATGGGGTTGCTAAGAGTCGGACACGAATGAGCGACTTCACTTTAACTTTTCACTTTCATGCATTGGAGAAGGAAATGGCAACCCACTCCAGTGTTCTTGCCTGGAGAATCCCAGGGACAGAGGAGCCTAGTGGGCTGCCATCTATGGGGTCGCACAGAGTCGGACACGACTGAAGTGACTTAGCAGCAGCAGCCGCCGCAGCAGCAGTTTTCAGTAAAATGTATTACTTTTATAGGTATAATAAGAACCTGTCCTCCTTTTAAACATAGCATAATTTGAAAAGTTGATTATGCAACATTGAAAATGTTACTCATTTAATCAGGTCTGACCAGTCACTTTTAGGGAACAAAGGGTGACTTTGCAAAGTTTATTCTGACAAAGCCCACCTAAGTAAATTAGCCTGTTACTTGACTTATAGGTAGCTGTAGAGATGGTAAAAGAGACCAGAATGGCAGGTCAGAATGGTGGGATGTGTTTCAGAGTGCAATAAAATAAAATACTACCCATATTTTTGGATACCTGAGAAGTAATCTGATCAAGGATTTTTTTTTTTTTTTTTGGTTATAGCTTCCTCTCTTTCCTCTTTTGACAGAATACAATAGCAGTTTTAAAACATCCTATCCGAGATTCTATGTGGAAATTTCCAGCACTGCAGACTTAGGAAGTCCTATCTGATAAATTAACATTCTTTCTTCATCTGCATAAATAATGAAGCCAAATCTAATGAGGAGAGCCTTTTCTTGGTTTTTATTTGAAATGATTTTTATTTGAAATAGTTCATGAAAATGGGAAAGGCTATATGAAAAAAAAGGTATTCTTCAATGGAAAATTCTTCATTGTTCACAGTCCACTCTGATGGGTTATTTACTTCTCATCATGTGGGGACATGGAGTTTTCATTGTCTTTGATCTATTTTTCAACTCTGCAACTTGTAGATACTAATAGTAGTCAAAATAATTCATGTTGGTAGACATTCACATAAATTATCTGGTGGAGAGTCAATTGTCATGTGTCCTATATGATGGAATAATTCATATTTCAACTCATTTGCAAATTAATGTAAATTTTTTATTCATAAATGTATCTT
>NW_011479687.1:4923-7174 GCF_000754665.1 Bison bison bison | reverse complement strand
GTCATAGCTGATTCTCACTGAATCCTCTGAGTTCAAGAAACTCTTATTGAGGGTCTTTAGGCAATGGCACCCCACTCCAGTATTCTTGCCTGGAGAATTCCATGGACAGAGAGGCTTGGTGGGCTGTGGTCTATGGGGTTGCAAAGAGTCGGACACGACTAAGCAACTAACACACACACCAGTCATATAGAAAAATACCATAAATTGTTGTCATAGAAGCCTGTTATCAGACTATATTGATTATTTTTGTATTTTCTCCTCCTACCACATTTCTGAATGTTCCTTCATCATCTTTCTTCCCCTTAATCCTTTATGCAAGTCTGCAGACTAAGTTACTTCAGCCGTGTCTGACTTTTTGCAGCCCTATGGGCCGTAGCCTGTCAGGCTCCTCTGTCCATGGAAGTTTCCCAGCAAGAATATCGGAGTGGGTTGCCATGCCCTCCTCCAGGGGATCTTCCTGACCCAAGGATCAACTGTCTCCTAAGCCTCCTACATTGGCAGGTGCGTTCTTTACCACTAGCGCCACCCAAGAAGCTCCTACACTGTATACACCTCTGTAAAGAAATCCTTCAAAAAACATTCCTGAATCGATTCTTTATGGACACCTATTTCTTGCTGGCACATAGTCTTTTGTTCCTTTTAGTTGGAGTGTTCTTCCTCTTTTTAGTCCTTACAATGTTCTCTTTATCATTGATCTTCTGCAGTTCAATATAAAACACATGGGTAGAGATTTACAATTAATATCTTCTACTTGGAGATTGATATTTTCAACCTGATTTTTCAGTTTTGAATGTCCTCTGCCATTATAACTTTCAACATTGTCTAGTAATAACTTTTTTTTTAATAACAGTTTTATTGAGTTATAATTCACATACTATACATTTCGCTCAATTAAAGTGTAAAATCCAGTGGCTTTTAGTATATTTACTGAGTCTCACAGTCATCTCTACAATCAGTTTTAGAACAGTTTTGAAAAAGTTCAAAATTTTCCAGCTAACTTACTAGTTAGATTGCTTCATATTTTCAAACTCTTCCTTTATTTATGTTGCATTTTGGTGCATTCTTTAGTACTACCGTCTAATTTACTAATTCTGTCTTTATCTGTGTCTGGTTTCTAACAACTATTGAGTTTTATTTCATTTATTCTATTTTTATTTTTAAATAAAAGTTATTTTAATAATCCTCAATTTCAATTTATAGATACCAATTCCCCCAATAATTTTTCATTTATTTGTATTGTTATTATGGTCTTTAATTTTTTGAGAATAGTAAGGTTGCCTAATTTCAAAATTCATCTCTAGTTTGATTTATTTCTTTTCTCATGGGTAAGTATTCTTATTATTGAAATTGTAGAATATCTTTGTCAGTATTAGTCTTCATCTTTGTTTTGCAATTCTACTTATAATCCCATCTTGAGTGGAAATTTCCTTGTTTCTTTCTTGATTTATTTTGTTCCTTTTCCATGATTAGATGTAGTAGTTGGCTCTTCTGACTTCCTAAAGTTTGTAAATTGTACTGTCTTTTTATAATGGGTAAGGGATCTTATTTCAAAGGAGAATTAAGTGCAGTGTTGCCCATTTTTCCCCAACAATCTCAAGACCTAGCTGGTTATTGGGAGCACACTCATGTTATGACAACAGGTATTTCTACCCTCCATGTGGGTTACTAACTTGGTACTTTGAACTGATTCCTTGTCAAACACAAGGCACTATAGGCACTGAGTCTCATATAGGTGCTGAGCTGCCAACCACCAATGTGTCTCTATAGCAGGAGTCAAGTGGGTTTGTGGATTCAGTTTCAACACAATTATATGTTTTTATATTGCACCTCAAAATATCTACCTATCTATCCATCTATAATGTATTTTATATTTGTTGTCTGACCTAAGGAGCAAAACAATGTATTTTTATTATATCTATTTTTGCTATATGTTTTTGTGTGTAGTGGAAATTTACATATATGATTCAGCTCACCACACTGAGTAAAATTCACCATGAAATGTTAGATACAATTTTAGAAATATAATTTGTTAATGCTTATGTTTGGGAAAAATTAATTTTGTTGAGAATTACTTGTTCATGTGCTCTTTGGAAAATAATGAATTAAGGTACAAATTTGTCCAAAAATACAATAGAGCTAATTGCAAGTTTATCATCAATCCTTGTTATGAGGGATTTGATAATATTCCTCAGATTTGAAATATTCAGGCAGTTCTTAGGTACTACTGTTCTTATCTTTAATTACATCTTCA
>NW_011479687.1:0-808 GCF_000754665.1 Bison bison bison | reverse complement strand
GGGTGAGAAATAAAGCAAAGAGAGCAAAAAATAAAAGCACAGAAATACAAAGAGAAATGAGAAGAAATATAAAGATAATAGCAAGGCTGAAAAAAAATAGAGAAATCAACCAAAATAGAATGTGACTTTACCTGTAGTGGAGGAAAGTTTAGGCAGAGAAAAGCAGTATGGAACTGAAACATTGGGAAATGAGTTACTGGTTGTATGATTAGGGATTCATATTGATATAATTGGCTTATTTGTAAATTTAAAATTTTTTAATTACAAATAAATGGTAGATTTTGGCACAGTTTAAGATACAAAGATTAAAGAGACCAAAAATCATTGAAAGAACATGTAATTTATGAAGAATGAAAACAGGAGTTTCATTGTCTTTAGAGGTAAACAATTTTGAAGTATATGACATATCTTAAATCCTACTTCAATATTTATCAACAATTTTAAGATAGGTTGGTCAGTGAACAAGTAATTGAAGACTGTAGGCAAGATGCTAGAGAGGCTATAATAAAATGGTTTTATCCTCCGTGGTTCTCCCTTAACTGTTTGGAATAGGTAACTGTTTTCCATGAGTCTTTTCTGCCCTTTGAAACAGTCTTGTCATTGGTCCAGTCTCTTCCTACTATTTATTTTTCACCTTACTGTGATTAAATTGCATTAAAATAAACAAAATGACCCAAAGAATTATGTTTAATGAAATGTATTGAATGGCAGAAGAAAATATACAGAGAAAGGGCAATAATGAAGGGACTGAGAAAAAGTGAAACACATCATAGGCGAGTCAGTAAGAGAAAAGGGCAGGAAAAATAGA
>NW_011479686.1:22033-22881 GCF_000754665.1 Bison bison bison | reverse complement strand
CCTTGGAGTCAGGAGTTCCCTGGAGTCAGGGTTTGGACTTAAGTCTCCTGCTTCCGGTTATTGGTCTTATTTTTACAGTAGTTTCAAAACTTCTCCTTCTATACAGCACCATTGATAAAACATCTACATTAAAGATGAAAAGTTTCTCTACAGTGAGGGTCACTCAGAGAGGTTCACAGGGTTACATGGAGAAGAGAAGAGGGAGGGGGGAGTTAGAGGTCACCCAAATGAGATGAGGTGAATCAATAGTGGAGAGAGTGGGCTAGCCAGTAGTCACTTCCTTATGTGCACTCCACAACTGGACCACTCAGAGATGTTCATGGAGTTATACAGACAAGAGAAGAAGGAGGAAGGTGACAGAGGTGGCCAGAAGGATAAAAGGGGGGAATGAAAAGGAGGGAGATAGATCCAGCCAGTAATCCGTTCCCTAAGTGTTCTCCACTGTCTGGAACACACAGAAATTCACAGAGTTCGGTAGAGTAGAGAGGGGTTAGGGAGGAGACACAGGCGACCTGGTGGAGAAAAAGGAGAGTCCAAAGGGAGAGAGAGCAGTCAAGCCAGTAATCTCACTCCCTAGTGAAAAATGGGTCCTGAAGATTGGGTCCTTAAAGGTACAAAATTGGTAACAAATACATAAAAGCAAAAATTAAAATCTAGAGTAGAGTTTGGAATTTCAAAAATACGATGTTAAAGAAAAGAAGAAGGAAAAGAAAGAGAGAAAAAACGAACAAACAAAAACAAACAAGGTCGCGAAAAGTATAAAGAAAGTACAGGTACAAAATTGATAACTAATACCAGAAAGCAAAAATTAAAAATCTAGAGTAGAGTTTGGAATTTCAAAAATACAA
>NW_011479686.1:18721-19088 GCF_000754665.1 Bison bison bison | reverse complement strand
GTCATTCAGATATGACCTAAATCAAATCCCTTATGATTATATAGTGGAAGTGACAAATAGATTCAAGGGATTAGATCTGATAGACAGAGTGCGTGAAGAACAATGGACGAAGGTATGTAATATTGTACAGGAGGCAGTGACCAAAATCATCCCCAAGAAAAAGAAATGCAAAGAGGTAAATTGTCGTCTGAGAAGGCCTTAAAAATAGCTGAGAAAAGAAGAGAAGCCAAAGGGAAAAGGAGAAGAGGAAAGATATACCCATTTGAATGCAGAGTTCCAAAGAATAGCAAGAAGAGATAAAGCCTTCCTCAGTGATCAATGCCAAGAAATAGAGGAAAACAACAGAATGGGAAAGACTAGAGATCTC
>NW_011479686.1:18249-18621 GCF_000754665.1 Bison bison bison | reverse complement strand
TAGCCGGCCATTGAAAATCCTGTTTTTGGGGGCAAAATACTTAAAGAGTTTTTGATCTTCAATTTCATGTCCTTCAAAAACTGTTCCACAATTTACAGAAAATTATGTATGTAAAGTCTCTAGTATAGCACCTATATCACAATAGATGTTTAGCAACTTCTAGACATAACTATTCCAATGGTTATATTATGTCAATGTGTCACCATTGCCATATTGCTTCACCAATACATGCAATACAAATACAATACAGGTAAAATATAAAGTGCACCTTTTTCATTTCCACAAGAAAATTAGTTTTCTTTGGTTTTCTTATTTTTCATAGTCATAGCCTCCTTTTGCTGTTGAAGGAATCCTGAGTTGTGTATCATATAA
>NW_011479686.1:17723-18149 GCF_000754665.1 Bison bison bison | reverse complement strand
GGAGTTGGTGATGGACAGGGAGGCCTGGCGTGCTGTGATTCATGGGGTTGCAAAGATTCAGACACGACTGAGCGACTGAAATGAACTGAACTGAATATTAAAAAATACTAAATGCTGTGATAGCAATTTTTAAAGAGAATCATCCATGGAATTAAACCCAAGTAACTCTAGACACAAAAGGGACTTTTATTAAGAGAGAAAAGGGGATTTAGTTTTTCACCCTATGAGAGCTCCTTGCAAAGTAAAAGTCATTAATAATATTCTTCAAGACCCTAGGTTCAGAAAAAAAGAAGCAATATCATTGATCATCACATATATAATTAATACCTATTAGACGTGGCAAACTTTATGGTCATAGTATCTTTGTTCTTATGAGATACTGTTGGTCATATATATATATATATATATATATATATATATATATAT
>NW_011479686.1:16495-17623 GCF_000754665.1 Bison bison bison | reverse complement strand
CAAGCTCTCTGCTGAGACTGTGCCACAGTACTGCTGGTTTGGCTACTGCCTCTCTTGCATTTCCTTTGTACCAACAAAACCAGCCAACCACAGTCCCCCTTGGAACCTGTCAGATAATCAGATGTACTCATACTGAAATTTAACTCAGAAGCAGGTTACATGTACAAAGAGCACCTGTGTTACCTCGTATGATCCCAACAGTAGTCCTGTGAACTAGATATATTAGTGGTATTACCATTTTACAAATTAAGAAACTGAGAATCAAGAAAAATTAAGTAATTTACCCAAGGTCATAGAAAAAGTGCCACACCCAGAGCTAGAAATATCAATCACTCCACCACACTGTTTATTCATTTTGGCATTTGTTTAGTAACCTAATAAATTTTAGGAATCAGTGAACTAAAATGGACCAGAATGGGCGAATTTCAATCAGATGATCATTATATCTACTACTGTGGGCAAGAATCCCTTACAAGAAATGGAGTAGTCCTCATAGTCAACAAAAGAGTTTGAAATGGAGTACTTAGGTGCAATCTCAAAAACAACAGAAAGATCTGTTTGTTTCCAAGGCAAACGATTCAATATCACAGTAACCCAAGTCTATGCCCCAACCATTAATGCCAAAGAAGCTGAAGTTGAATCGTTCTATGAAGACCTACAAGACTTTCTAGAACTAACACCAAAAAAGAATGTTCAATTCATCATAGGGGACTGGAATGCAAAAGTAGGAAGTCAAGAGATACCTGGAGTAATAGGCAATTTTGGCCTTGGAGTACAAAATGAAGCAGGACAAAGGCTAACAGAGTTTTGCCAAGATAACACATTGGTCATAGCAAACACCCTCTTGCAACAACACAAGAGACGACTCTACACATGAACATCACTAGATGGTCAATACCGAAATTGCATTGATTATACTCTCTGCAGCCAAATATCAAGAATTTCTATACAGTCAGCAAAAACAAGATTGGGTAGCTGACTGTGGTTCAGGTCATGAATTCCTGATTGCAAAATAAATTTAAAAAAGTAGGGAAAACCACTAAGTCATTCAGATATGACCTAAATCAAATCCCTTATGATTATATAGTGGAAGTGACAAATAGATTCAAGGGATTAGATCTGATAGAC
>NW_011479686.1:14749-15109 GCF_000754665.1 Bison bison bison | reverse complement strand
GAAGCAACTGTTAGAACTAGACATGGAACAACAGACTGCTTCCAAATTGGGAAAGGAATATGTCAAGGCTGTATATTGTCACCCTGCTTATTTAACTTATAAGTAGAGTACATCATGTGAAATGTCGGGCTGGATAAAGCACAAGCTGGAATCAAGATTGCTGGGGGAAATATCATAAGTTGGTTTTGCAGATGACACCACCCTTATGGCAGAAAAAGAAGAACTAAAGAGCCTCTTGATGAAGGTGAAAGAAGACAGTGAAAAAGCTGGCTTAAAATTCAACATTCATAAAACAAAGATCATGGCATCCGGTCCCATTACTTCATGGTAAATAGATGGGGAAACAATGGGAACAGTGAC
>NW_011479686.1:12785-14649 GCF_000754665.1 Bison bison bison | reverse complement strand
CTAGTCAAAGCTATGGTTTTTCCAGTAGTCACGTATGGATGTGAGAGTTGGACTACAAAGAAAGCTGAGCACTGAAGAATTTATGCTTTTGAACTATGGTGTTGGAGAAGACTCTTGAGAGTCCCTTGGACTGCAAGATCAATTCAGTCAATACTAAAGGAAATCAATCCTGAATATACATTGGTTGCACTGATGCTGAGGCTGAAACTCCAATACTTTGGCCACCTGATGCAAAGAATGGCCTCATTGGAAAAGACCCTGATGCTGGGAAAGATTGAAAGCAGGAGGAGAAGGGGACAACAGAGAATGAGATGGTTGGATGGCATCACCATCTCGATGGACATGAGTTTGAGCAAGCCCTGGGATTTGGTGATGGACAGGGAAGCCTGGCCTGCTGCAGTCCACGGGTCACAAAGAGTCAGACATGACAGTGACTGAACAACAGCAACAACTGATGCCCGTGAATACTGGAGGCAGTTGCAACCACATGTGGCAGTGCAGATTCCATGTAGGGTCTTGTTGTGCTTGGATATATCAATTATTTTTTGTAGTCATCCTTTCCCTTTTCCTAGCTATTTCAAAAAGGTTTGTTGCTGGAGCTTTCTCAGTTTAGTTCATTGAGATAGATTGTGACAAAATCACAGGGGAAATGAAAATCACCTAGAGATCAGAGCACAGTAGCCCAAACTTGAAAAATTGATGAGTATTTAGATCACCGTCTTGGAGAGAGAGTGAATCAGGCTTTGCTTTTTCATTTATTGGCTTATTGAGGGCTAGTTGTATTATGTTAGTCTCTATCACTTGTGTTGTTGCTACCTGGGGTTCTAAATGTGTAAGAAATTAATATGCTGTTATCAGAGACCCTAAGAGGTAAACTGGTATAGAAGTTTGTATTTTTGGTTGTCCAGAATACTTGATATAGTTCCTGTCTTTAGGGAAAGTTCACCATCAATGGGTTTCCTCAGAAAGCAGATCCAAACATTTGAGTGGTAATACCAATTGCCCATTGGAGGAGAACTGGGGGTACAAAATGCATCGTCCGTGACTACTGGGGACAAGGCTGATGTTTTCCCCAGATGAAACAAGTGCTGCAATTTTAGGTTTTGCCCTGTCTGTGCAGTACTCTGATTTGATTCTCTAACATTTCTGGAGAATCTTTAAGCTTACATACTTTTTTACATAATGCATGATCAAATTTATTTTGATAAGATGGTTCACAGTAATAATATCAGACAAAATGAATTTGATCACAAGTTGATTCAGGCATCACATGTTCAAAAAGAGGGTGATTTCAATTTTTCAAATTAACTGAGATAATCTATTGTCATATTTATTTTGCTAGCACAATATTATGCTGTATCTTTAGCAGTGTTAAAAATAATTTTACCTTAAATGAGAAGCCTGTCAATGATAACAAAAGTGGTTAAATGAGCTTACATACTTTAATAAACTGTTTTTAAAAAATATGAACTAGGTAGTTTGTCTTTGCTTTTTGCAAGTAAAAACACTGACTGATAAAGGGTTGTTGTTTAGTCACTAAGTCACATCTGACTTTTTTGGAACTGTATGGATTGTAGTCCACCAGGTTCCTCTGTCCATCAGATTTTTCAGGTTAGAATACTGGAGTGGGTTGCCATTTCCTTCTCCAAGGGATCTTCCTGACCCAGGGATCAAGCTCATGTCTGTTGCATCAGCAGGTGGTTTCTTTATCACTGAGCCACCAGGGAAACCCCTTAAAGGTTGCTATGTGACTTAAATGAGCCAGCCTACATAAAGCACTTAGTACAGTTCCTGGTTAGGGCTTCCCAGGTGGTTCGAGTTGTAAAGAACCTGCCTGCCAATGTAGGAGACATAAGAGACTGAG
>NW_011479686.1:12217-12467 GCF_000754665.1 Bison bison bison | reverse complement strand
TTTTAAATTCTATATGCAAAGGAGAAAAACAAATATAATAAAAAATTTGGCCTAAACCTTTTCATAGTAAACATTTAATATTATGAAGAAATAATGATTTGAATCTTCGTAGGTTAATAGAACATTCATGTTCCATAATACAGGACTTGTATTAGGTTGGTGCAAAAGTAATCACGGTCTTTTGCATTGCTGAAACTTACCATTTAATATTGGAATACTTTCTAAATAAATGTGATTATATGTCATTTTA
>NW_011479686.1:11886-12117 GCF_000754665.1 Bison bison bison | reverse complement strand
TCAGTCGTGTCTGACTCTGTGCGACTCCATAGACAGCAGCTCACCAGGCTCCACCGTCCTTGGGATTCTCCAGGCAAGAACACTGGAGTGAGTTGCCATTTCCTTCTCCAATGCATGAAAGTGAAAAGTGAAGTCACTCAGTCGTGTCCGACTCTTCACAACCCCATGGACTACAGCCTACCAGGCTCTCCATCCATGGGACTTTTCAGGCAAGAGTACTGGAGCAGGTTG
>NW_011479686.1:10297-10401 GCF_000754665.1 Bison bison bison | reverse complement strand
TGAAGCAAAGTGGAAAGATGAAAAAGCTCAATAAGTGGGTGCCTCATGAGCTGACCGAAAATCAAAAAAATTGTCATTTTGAAGTGTCTTCTCTTATTCTATGC
>NW_011479686.1:6339-10197 GCF_000754665.1 Bison bison bison | reverse complement strand
CAAAGCACAGATTTTTTATGCTACAGGAATAAACTTATTTCTTGTTGGAAAAAATGTGTTAATTATAATGGTTCCTATTTTGATTAATAAATGTGTGTTTCCGCCTAGTTATAATGATTTAAAATTATGGTCTGAAACCATAATTACATATGCATAAACATAATAGTAAGATTAATAGAGAATCCATTTATAAAATTTTAGACATTTGAACCTTAACATGATGGCTACCAGTTTACATTCTCTCTCCTGCAATATGTCAGAAAACTGGTCCTCCTTACATATTTCAGTAGATAGCAACTATATTTTCATTTCCATAGGGCAAAAACTTCCAACTCATATATTGAATACATTTTTTTCATTCCCTCTCAGCTATCATACTGGTCCAAGTCACCATCATCTCTTGAAATAGCCTCTCCACTACATCAACCCTTGCCTCCCTGAATGAAGCACCCAGAATCATTCCAGTGAAAAGTAAGGTCTGATCAGATCTTATCTTTGTTTCAAACAACTCCTTTGTTCCAAACCCTCTGATGGCTTGCTGTTTCATTCAATAAAGAGAAAGCCCTTACAATGACCTATATTAGTGATATAATTCATAAAATAATGAATAAGTGAACACTGTTCTTATAGAACATTATGTTTACACATTTATCATGCATATACATATATAACTGTATATATACATATGCTGCTGCTGCTACTGCTGCTGCTGCTGCTGCTAAGTCACTTCAGTCGTGTCCGACTCTGTACGACCCCATCGATGGCAGCCCACCAGGCTCTGCCATCCCTGGGATTCTCCAGGCAAGAACACTGGAGTGGGTTGCCATTTCCTTCTCCAATGCATGAAAGTGAAAAGTAAAAGTGAAGTTCCTCAGTCATGTCTGACGCTTCACGACCCCATGGACTGAAGCCTTATATGTATAAAAACTATATATGTATCTATAACCACGGTTGACTCTCTGTATCCACAAGTTCTGCATCTGCAGATTCAACCAACCATGGATCAAAAATATTTGGGAACAAAAAATTCCAGAAAGTTCCAAAAAAGTAAAACTTGAATCTATTGCACTGGCAAATATTTCCACAGCATTTACACCATCCACCCCAATTTCACATCCTCTCTTCTCCCTCCTGCCCAATAAGCTCCAGCCAGACTGGCCTCCTCTGTTTCTTATCTTCAAAATTTCAAGCACCCTTTCACTTTAGGGTCTTAATCCTTGCTGTTCCCTCCACCTGGAACATTCTTACTAAAAATACTTGCATGTATCAATCCCACACTTCCATCAAGTGTCTGTTTAAAGGTCATAACAAAGGAGCCTTCGCTGGTCATCCTACATAAAATCAGATCACCTCCCTGCCACCAACTCCCCATATCTCCTTCCTTTTGCTTTACCTGTGCTACAGCATTTGTCTTCATATGACATTTTAAACATTTTGCTGTCTGATTGGCCTCCCCCCAATAGTAAATAACCCACATGAGGACAGGGATTTTTTTTTTTAAATTTTGTTCCTCTTCTATATGCTAAGCAATCAGAAGTACAAGTGATCAAAAATATTTGTTGAATGAATGAAAGCATCTCACTAAAAATCTCCAACTCAGACGGATGATAGAAAATGATTAACTGTCAACTGGCTGAGTAAGTTTTAAGCAGAACTATGTAAGAATTAAATTGATTGAATAAACAGGCACACAAGGCAAATAGATAGTTTTAAATAATTTATAAATAGTAAGGGCCTGTCCTGATGATGGTTTATAAATTATTAACCTACTCTATTCTTAGCAGGATTTAGCAATCAACTGAGACTAATTTTTAGATATGAAGTTCTCTGAATTCACAGAGATATCTCTTTGAGCTAGTATAAAAATTCAAAGGCAGGAGAATTTTTTACATTTTTACAGTTTCATGGAACTGTATCATATCTCCACATCTTCACCTTCCTTCCTTCCTCTGTTCTCTCTTTCTTCCTCCTTCCCTTCATTTCTTACCCTCCCTCCATTCCTTTCATTTTATCTCATGTTATTTATCATTAAAATATTCAGGCATTGCAATTTAGTGCTAAATAAACCCTGAAATGACTTCTCTCTCTATTTTTACTAAATAGAGTATTAGTCATTCAGTCGTGTCCGACTTTTTGTGACCCCATGGTCTGTAGCCTGCCAGGCTCCTCTCTAGGCAAAAATACTGGAGTGGGTTGTCATTTCCTCCTCCAGGAGTTACTAAATAGAAGCACCATGGATTTCTATGCTCTCTATTCACTTCTATAATAAACAAGTCATTCACATTCTATACTAAACAAGTCATCCACATCCCTATAAACAGGAAACATTGGAGATCTTCAGAGAACAAATGACCACACTCAAACATACTGTTTGGAAATGGTTAGATAGGATTGAAATGGGAATAATGTAACAGATTTTAGAAAATCTCCTTTGGCTAAAATATATCAAGGACTAAACCTTTCTGGCAAAGATAATAGCATGTAAAAATAACATGTTACCTGAACAAGTGTTCTTTTAAACATGAAAGTTGACTTTTTATTGGACTACTATTATTACTAGGACTTCTCTGCGCATTTGATTATATATATGCTTCCCCGGTAGCTCAGCTGGTAAAGAATCCACCTGCAATGCAGGGGACCTCGGTTCGATTCCTGAGTTGGGAAGATCTCCTAGAGAAGGGATAGGCTACACACTCCACAATTCTTGGACTTCCCTGGTGCACTCAGATGGTAAAGAATCCACCTGCAATGTAGGAGACACTGGTTGGGAAAATCCCCTGGAGGAGAGTATGGCAACCCACTCTAGTATTCTTGTCTGGAGAATTCCCATGGACAGAGGAGCCTGGTGGACTATAGTCAATGGGGTCTGAAAGAGTTGGACATGACTGAATGACTAAGAACAGCACATATATGTATATACATTTGGTGAAATATATATATACACACACACATATATATGTATACTAAAATAAAATCTTCATTCCCAAGGAGCTCACAATCTAGAACTCCTTTGCCCAGTTAGGTAGGACCAAGTGTATGTATACAAAATGGGGAAATACAAAGAAATTACTGATAATTGTTTCTGTTAGAAGCCATTGCTATGAATTATAAAATTATGGACATATGCTCACATTCTCCTCTTGGAAAATAAATATGCAATTCACACATGTTCTTCCTTAGCTGTCTTTCCACTACAGATGATGTGTGATATAGATGAGTCATGGAACCCTGAATGCTTTGCATGGTGCCCAACCCACAGCCAGTGCTAAATAAATGTTAGTTGAATAAATGGGCAATCAATTAATATTCAAACTATAGTATATGCATGTCTTATAACTTAAATATTAGAAAAAAATTGCTCAAAATATCCAAATTTTCATTATTACAGTGTGAAAAAAATATTTTTGAAATGTCTCCAGCCACATCATTTTTTAACTCACATTTGTGTGTGCTGTTCATTTCCTTTACTCATTTGATATTAACAAAAGCCTTGAAGATAAAAGGTTAGGAATAATATATACTTGTTCTTAAATATGAAGAATGAAAAGTCAGAAAAGTCACATGACTTGTCCTAGGATATTGAGGGTTCTGAATCTGACCTTGACTGCAGGTCTGCTGGCTCCTTGTTTAAGGCAAATTTAGTGACATCCAGTACTATTTCAGAAGTTTTATGACACTAAGTCATCTATAAGTTTAGTATTTTCATTACTCAGATCACTGCCCTTCTTCTTTAAGTGGTAGTCTGACAAAATAGTGAAAGAAGTAAATACTGTTAAATCGAAGAGTATGTTAGTGGTCACTGAGCACAATGAATCATTATCCAGTGTTGCTGTGTTACACAGAGTTGGTGGTGGTTTA
>NW_011479686.1:4355-5864 GCF_000754665.1 Bison bison bison | reverse complement strand
GTCATTAAGTTGTGTCTGACTCTTGTGATCTCATGGACTGTAGCCTACCAGGCTTCTCTGTACATGGAGAGGCATCTAGAAACGACTAACTCTAAAGTCTTTGTAAGTTTTCAGCCATACATCCACCCTCCACTCTTTATCCTTTAACACAGATATGGTGAATTTCACTTAGAACAACTTTCTGAATTGTCTTCAAAAGTCTAAGCTAGAAAATCAAAAGTCAGATCAAAACTGTCTACAGAAAATTAACTCATTAAAATTCTCACAGGAGATTTTTGAGTTCAGTGGCTTGCATAAGATGAAATGGACCTTGGTTGTTTTTTTTTTAATTCATACATATGTAAATAAAACAATCAGACTCTCTAGGCACCCAGGAAATTTTCATGTCTTCTTTTTCTGTGTGTAGGTAAAAAAATGAAGCACATTTCTTTAAAAAACATAGGACATTTAAACATTTTTATAATTATTTTGCACACCCCATTGTGCTTTAAATAATTTTTGCAGTTAAGCAACCTATTAATGTTTCAAAATATATTTTCCAAACAGATTACACTGTCCCAATGGCAATGGAACATGATAGGCTTTCAGATTAAATTTAACTCTGAACCAAAAGATTTGATACAGATTCTCTTTCCTAGAAACCAAGAATCCTCAGGGGTGGGTTTTATTTCCATTTCTTCTCACTATAATGCTCTAGAATTCTGGATTCAACCTGACATTTTATCCTTTCTTATCTGTGAAATGGGTCTCATTACCAGAAGTGAATTCAGGTTTGTGGGACCCAAAATTTACACATTTGAAGAGGTCTTCTTTAAGAAACACAATACCAAAGTATGTACTCTATAAGGCTTTGACAGTGACCTGAGAGACAATGGCTCTTAATCATGTTCACAGTTATACCTACTTCTGCTAATAGCCATACCATCTGACATTAAGGTAAGATGCCGTATATGCTGAAGGGACATTCACAAATAACAAACTTTTATTCTTTTACCTGTCCCATACTTCTGAAAGAATTGATAGTTATAGTACATTTCCTGTCCTGCAATCCTATCTTTCTACACGTCATGCAATTTAGCAGTCACTTTAGAAGAACAGGTCGGTTTCTACCTATAGGTGAGAGATTAAGACCACATCTACTCAGTCACCCTATTTGCATCGTACATGCCAGAAAGTAGAGAAACATGATATTGATTATAATAAAGCATTAACTTAGATATAGAAATTCCATTCACAAGCCATTTATAGAGAGTTACAAGTGTGCAAAGTCACATAGGTATATAGGTGGGTAAATAAAGTATCTAAAAGGTTGCTTGTTGGTATTAGAGACAGATTGATATCTACAAGTTAAAAGTATCACAGTTTATAAAAAATGACAGGGATTTCCTTGGCGGTCCAATAATTAGGACTTTATGTTACTCATTGCTAAGAGCCTGGGTTTGATTCCTAATCAGGGAACTAAGATCTCACATGTGGCCAAAAAAAAAAAAAAAAGGAAAAAAAAAAAGC
>NW_011479686.1:3232-4255 GCF_000754665.1 Bison bison bison | reverse complement strand
TTTTTAATAACCCTAGAGGGACTGCTGAAGTCCCAACACATCTTGAACCTGAAGCTGTTTTCAACATGTTGAGAGGCCAACCCAAATGTACTCAGATTCTTAATTTTCTTTATTAGCACCAAATATGAAAACACTGAAAGAAAGCATTTAACATAAATTCACATAGTTGTGGCAGTTCGCCACAGTAATTCAACTTGCTGCTGTCAAGCACTCTTGTTAGTCAGAGCTAAAAATAAACAGTATTCTTCAAAATGATTCATTAGGTTATTTCCTAATCAATGTTAAAATCCTGACAAAATGGCATTGACTTCAAAGGTTTAATAACTTCTAAAATAACAATTTTATTGTTTGCAAAGAAACTGTACATTCAATCTTGATTTAATTTATTTGGGGTGGCAACAGTTTCTTATTAATAACAAGAAATACTGAGTGTGAACAAAAATAAAACCGATCCATCCATTTTTGACAACAGACAGTAAATATCCACCAGTTTTACTAAATCCTCCACTGAATAACTTTCCTCTGTTGCTTTGATTTCTGCCAGTGGATGTGATTTGAAAAAACCTGAACTTGAGTAGAACTCTTCACTAGTCAAAAGTAAACATAGGCTCTGATACGAAAGAAAACAAATAAGAATTTGACTGCCATTTATTACCAGTCAGACTCCTCTGTTTGAAATTAGGTTATACACATCTCCCTTGGGTCAGTGCCCCTTGCAGTGGCACTCCAAAATTTCTACACAGGAAATGCTCAGGGCTTGAAATCTGATTGTAAGTCAGGGAGGAGAAAGTAAAGACCTCTTCTGACCTTGCACTGACAGTTTTTACTTAGTTTGTGTATTTTTGACAGTCAGAAACTCAGAAAAACCTTCCTAACACATCACCCCCTTGGTACTGCCAACTGTTTCTTGGTTTACCCTAAGAAGCCCACTCTTGATCTGTCTTCTCTCCTGCCAAAAAGCTGGGCAGAGATGTTCATGATTGAGAAAGACTGCAAATGATCTCTCTCATTCTCTCTACAGTC
>NW_011479686.1:0-304 GCF_000754665.1 Bison bison bison | reverse complement strand
CTCTCTGCAATGCGTCTGCTCTAGGCAGCCGACACTCTGATGTGGACACGATCTACATATGCACCTGCAGAACCCGGAGGCCCATCGCAGATCAGCCACCCTCCTGGTGCAGCAGGCCCCACTTCACGGTGCTAGGGCCTTTGGTACAGTTTTGCTTTCTGGGCATTCAGCAGCATCCTTATGCTATGCTTACCCACCTCTTTCATATCTATTTTTAAAAGATGAAAACAGTTAACAGCAACACACGACATCAGTTCCCTTCTGTTCCCAGTCTGGGAAAGGCACGATGTGAATCAGACCTTGA
>NW_011479685.1:17582-18817 GCF_000754665.1 Bison bison bison | reverse complement strand
TTTCAATTTTTCACCATTGAGGATAATGTTTGCTGTGGGTTTGTCATATATAGCTTTTATTATATTGAGTTATGTTCCTTCTATTCCTGCTTTCTGGAAAGTTTTTATCATAAATGGATGTTGAATTTTGTCAAAGGCTTTCTCTGCATCTATTGAGATAATCATGGTTTTTATTTTTCAATTTGTTAATGTGGTGTATTACATTGACTGATTTGCAGATATTGAAGAATCCTTGCATCCCTGGGATAAAGCCCACTTGGTCATGGGCTTTTTAATGTGTTGTTGGATTCTGATTGCTAAAATTTTGTTAAGGATTTTTGCATCTATGTTCATCAGTGATATTGGCCTGTAGTTTTCTTTTTTTGTGGCATCAGGTTTTGGTATGGGTGATGATGGCCTCATAGAATGAGTTTGGAATTTTACCTTCCTCTGCAATTTTCTGGAAGAGTTTGAGCAGGATAGGTGTTAGCTCTTCTCTAAATTTTTGGTAGAATTCAGCTGTGAAGCCGTCTGGACCTGGGCTTTTGTTTTCTGGAAGATTTTTGATTACAGTTTCAATTTCCGTGCTTGTGATGGGTCTGTTAAGATTTCTATTTCTTCCTGGTCCAGTTTTGGAAAGTTGTACTTTTCTAAGAATTTGTCCATTTCTTCCACGTTGTCCATTTTATTTGCATATAATTGTTAATAGTAGTTTCTTACGATCCTTTGTATTTCTGTGTTGTCTGTTGTGATCTCTCCATTTTCATTTCTAATTTTATTGATTTGATTTTTCTCCCTTTGTTTCTTGATGAGTCTGGCTAATGGTTTGTCAATTTTATTTATCCTTTCAAAGAACCAGCTTTTGGCTTTGTTGATTTTTGCTACAGTCTCTTTTGTTTCTTTTGCATTTATTTATGCCCTACTTTTTAAGATTTCTTTCCTTCTACTAACCCTCGGGTTCTTCATTTCTTCTTTTTCTAGTTGCTTTAGGTGTAGAGTTAGGTTATTTATTTGACTTTTTTCTTGTTTCTTGAGGTATGCCTATATTGCTATGAACTTTCCCCTTAGGACTGCTATTACAGTGTCCCACAGGTTTTGGGTTGTTGTGTTTTCATTTTCATTCATTTCTATGCAAATTTTGATTTCTTTTTTGATTTCTTCTGTGATTTGTTGGTTATTCAGCAGCGTGTTGTTCAGCCTCCATATGTTGGAATTTTTATAGTTTTTTCTCCTGTTATTGAGATCTAATCTTACTG
>NW_011479685.1:16804-17479 GCF_000754665.1 Bison bison bison | reverse complement strand
GGTGCTGAATTCTCCCAGCTTTTGCTTGTCTGTAAAGCTTTTGATTTCTCCTTCATATTTGAATGAGATGGTTGCTGGGTACAATAATCTGGGCTGTAGGTTATTTTCTGTCATCATTTTAAGTATGTCTTGCCATTCCCTCCTGGCTTGAAGAGTTTCTATTGAAAGATCAGCTGTTATCCTTATGGGAATTCCCTTGTGTGTTGTTTGTTGTTTTTCCCTTGCTGCTTTTAATATTTGTTCTTTGTGTTTGATCTTTGTTAATTTGATTAATATGTGTTTTGGGGTGTTTTGCCTTGAGTTTATCCTGTTTGGGACTCTCTGGGTTTCTTGGACTTGAGTGATTATTTTCTTCCCCATTTTAGGGACCTTTTCAACTATTAACTCCTCAAGTATTTTCTCATGTTCTTTCTTTTTGTCTTCTTCTTCTGGGACCTCTATGATTCAAATGTTGTAGCGTTTAATATTGTCCTGGAGGTCTCTGAGATTGTCCTCATTTCTTTTAATTCATTTTTCTTTTTTCCTCTCTGATTCATTTATTTCTACCATTCTATCTTCTAATTCACTAATCCTATCTTCTGCCTCTGTTATTCTACTATTTGTTGCCTCCAGAGTGTTTTTGATTTCATTTATTGCATTATTCATTATATATTGACTCTTTTTTATTTCTTCTAG